>NC_060268.1:91482579-91567108 GCF_021613505.1 Equus quagga | reverse complement strand
TACTGCCCTGCCTCAGAGGAGGCCCATGTGATCCCGAGTGGTAGTGGGGTGAAGGGAGCAGCGTGCTCTTGGGAGGGGCAGCGGCCTCACCCTCCATCTCCTCGGCAAAGCAGTACACATCGTAGGTCTCATTGGTGTCACGGATGCCGTAGGTCCTCACGCCGGGAAACTCATCCTTGTCCCCATAGCAGCCTTCCCGGGGCAAGTGGATGGGATACCTGCCAGGAATCCAAAGTGGGATGTGACACTCAGGGCACAGAGGGGCCTGTGCTCTTGTATCTGACTCCCTTGTGGGAGGAAATGGCAACTCACTGATGCGTTTGCCCGTGTCTGCCCTGGAGATGTGGACTATTGGTTTTACAATTTTTTTCCCGGCTTTATTGAGATGTGTTTTCGCAGGTATTGTGACGCAAGGCAGCCTCCTTTACTGAATATGTATTGGTACCAAACATGTTCTACCAGGGGCCGGCACACCTCTTCTGTAAAAGGCCACAGAGTAAATACTTTAGGTCTTGCAGGCTGTAGGGTCTCCATCACGACCACTCGTCTTTGCCATTGTAGTAAGAAGTAGCCACACGTGGGCGCCGCCGTGTTTCCATAAACCCCTATTTATAGAAACGAGGAGTGGGTTGGATCTGGCCCAGGGGTCACAGTTTGCTGATCCTTACTCTGTATCATTTGAGTCTCACATCAACCTAATGAGGCAGGTGCTATAAGGACTCTGTTTTAACCTGGAAGAAACTGGGGCTCAGAGATGTTAAACAATTTGTCCAAGGTGACACAGCTTCCAAGTGTCAGAGCTGGGGTTTGAGCCCAGCTCTGTCTGAGGCAGAGGTGTGGGCTCCTGACTATGCTAGACTGTTGTCTTTTTTTTTTTTTTTTTATGGTTAGTAGGCTTAGTGTCTTAAAATCTCTTTGCCTACCCTAAGATCGCAAAGATATTTCCCTTTGTTTTCTTCTAGGGGCTTGGTGGGTCTGGCTTTTACGTTTAGCGCGGTGATCTGCCCGAGTGAACTGTCACATCCTGTCTTAACAGGCTCGATCACCCTGACTGAGGTCCCGCAAGGCAGGGCTCTGTCTGTCCTGCTGGGCACCCCATCCCTCAGCAGTGGCACTGGGGGCGGGGGGTGGGAAACGCACCTAGAAGCTTAATTTATGTAAGTCTTGTTTTATTAAAAACAAAAAGAATGTACAGTGGTTTACAAAAACACATAAAGCACCAAAGTTTTTTAAAAAGTAAATGAAGAAATCATGGCAAAGGGAAAAATGGGTAGGAAGAATAATGATGTGTCATTTGCATGGACGAAATGAGCATGTAGGTCAAGTTGCTGGGAGGGACTCACTCGCCTGCAGGACAGAGCACGAGTCCCCCTTACCCACATTTCACTTTCTGTGGGTTTAGTTACCCGCGGCCAAGTGCAATCTGAAAATATTAAATGGAAAATTCCAGAAATAAACAATAAGTTTTAAATTGTGTGCTGTTCTGAGGGGTGTGATGACATCTCCTGCTGTCCCACTTCCTTCCTCCCGGGATGGGAATCACCCCTTTGTCCAGCCCTATATGCTACCCGCCCGCTAGGCACTTTGTAGCCGTCTGGGTTATCAGATCGACTGTCGCAGTGCGGCAGTGCTTGCGTCCAAGTTACCCTCACTGGACTTAATAACGGCCCCAAAGTGCAAGGGTCGTGATGTCGGCAATGTGGATACGCCAGAGAGGCCAGGAAGTGCTCCTTTAAGTGAAAAGGTGAAAGTTCTTGACTTAATAAGGAAAGGAAAAAATCATGTGCTGAGATTGCTAACATCTACGGTAACTTGCGTTACAGTATATCGTTGTAATTATTCTATTTTATTATTGGTTGTTGTTGTTAATCTCTGTGCCTCATTTATAAACTAAGCTTTATCATAGGTGCGTATGTATAGGAAAAAATGTGGTACGTATAGGATTCGGTGCTATCCACGGTTTCAGTCTTCCACAGGGGTCTTGGAACGTATGCCCCAAGGATAAGAGGGGACTCCTGTAACAAGGATTTGGGACAGGTCATCGGGTGTCTGACCTAGAGTTGGCCAAGGCAGCCCTCCAGGCCCAGCCTAGGCCGGCCACGTGTCACGCCAGCACCAGCTCAGTGCTGGTCAACGTTCCAGCCCATCGCCCACCCCACTCCGCTGGTGGCCTGGAGCTCACCTGACAGTCTGGTCGGCCAGCCAGCCGGCGTCGCACTGGTGGAAGCCGTCCTCATAGGCGGCCTGCAGCTGCTCGGGCGTGGCGATGATGGCGCTGTTCTGCAGGCAGGCCCGCTGCGCCCTGTCGAAGTCCAGGGTGTAGCGCGTGGAGATGGCTCTGTAATGGAACACGATGCCTGCAAGACACGCGCGGGCGAGAGAGCAGGTCAGGCACAGCCTCTCGTCGCTGAGGCCCTCGGAGAATTACGGCGATAGTCAGAGGGACCTTAGAGACATCCGGTCCAGGCCTCTAGCTGATATGCAGGCATCCCCTCTCCACATTTGCATGTGGTCCTCTGCCTCTGCTGGGACACCCCAGTAATGGGGAACTCATTAGCATGCTTCTGAACACCTATGATAATTCTGATAATCAGAAAGTTTTTGAATTTAACGAAAATCTGCCTCCTTAAAATTTTTCCTTGTCATTCCAGGACCCCATATTTGCTTTGGGGGAAGAGACATTTAGAGCCCCATGCATCTTCAGCCAGGGGCATCCTAGTGGGAGCCCAGTGTAAGGCACACCGAGGAGCAGACCATCTTTGACAGAGCCTCAAAACAGGAGAAATCCAGGGCTGCCCCTAGTCCTGAAGCCAATAGAGGACACGACCATTCTCCTTGGGCCATCAAGAGAAAGGGGACCAGGCAGTCTTCATCCTTTTGTTTGGCTTCTGGAACTGAGAATGGGGTGCTAGAAGTGGAGGAGGGAAAAGACGCCTGGATTAAGGGTCAGGAGACTGCTCTGGCCCACTTCCAGGGAATCGTCAGGCAAGTCACTTGACCTCAGTTTGCTTGCCTTTAAAATGGGGAGTGTCACAAGGCCCACCGAGTCACAGGATTGTTGGAAAGCAGGAACTGTCACTTACATGTGACTGTGGCCAGGAAGAATTTAATTCCCTCAGGGTCCAGAAACAACGATACCACCAGCTCCTCGTTACAGAGGGAGCCACTGCAGTTAAGTAATTTGACCGAGGTGCAGACCGGTGGGGGTGGGAGGAGCTGGGATCTGAAAGCCAGCCTGCCTGGGTCCACACCGGTGAGGATACCATTCTGGTTCTTTCCACAGGTGAAGCAACATCCCTGAGGGGGGCGCTCTCACCTTTCACCACGACCTCCAGGGTGGCCTCGCTGTCCTCGATGCCGTGCATCACCTCGCAGCGATAGATGCCAGAGTCATTGGAGCGCAGGTTCTGGAGTTCCAAGGTGGCGTCGGTCGGGATGGCTGGGTAGTTGGGCAGCGAGACCCTGTCTTGGTAGGCGCTGTTGACCCGCACCTGCCCTTCCGTGGCCACCAGCAGCACCACCTCCTTCTCCTTGGAAATGCGGCTCCACTTGATTCTCGGGGCGAGGGGGGCGGTGGAGGGGGCGGTGGTCACAGGGTGAGTGGGGTGGATGAAATAGCAGGGGATGGTGAGGGAGGTCCCCAGGAGGACCCGCAGCGGGGATGGTTCGGGGATGCTGACACTCAGCGAGTTGTCAGGGTCTGTGGGGAAGAGGAGGGGAGGGAGACAGACTCGTTAGTGCTAGAGAGGACCACCCAGGCTCCCTGACAGTTCTTCCGGAAATGACAAAATCCAATGAGCGTGCTCGTGTCTACGGCGGGGATGCTCCTGTGCCATGTGGAGTTCCCAGGAAGCCTTGCAACCTTTCCCAGAGCAGCCTTCCCCAAGATCCCCAGTCTGTGCACCTCAAGAAACTACGGAGCCAGAAAAGGGTTGCAGGGGAGGGTGGGGGAAACTTCAGGATTGAGACCACCTCTCTGTTTCTCAAATCGGGGTACCACAGAGGACGCCAAGCCACAGGACAAACAGGACCCATCTTCCTGGAGTGACAGCTTGATTGAAAGATTTTGGGACAAATTACTTTCAGGGAGAAAAAATTATTATGGGGGAGGAAAAAATATCCACACAACTTCTAAAGCTAAAATACCAGACTTCAAAGATGTGTCCCACTTGAGGAAGTCTGCTTTGGGGTCCATCCCGACTTTGCAGAAGGACAAGCCATTCTCTCATGCTGCTGGGGAGTCGGGGCACCCAGCTGCAGGAGCTTCAGAGGAATCAGACGTTTAAGTCCGCAAAGAGTCAGACACGGGGTGGGTTTGGGAAATGACTAGACTCCATGAAAGATCACAGAGATATTGACGGGGAAGAGGCAGCGTGTTTACCAAATCCTGTTAGAAGTCAAAGATCTTTCTGGAATGGGAAAGAAAGAGCTTTAGAAACAAGAGCAGCTTTTGTGTCGAGTCATACACTTAAGGAACCCTTTTTTCCTGCAGGTTGAAAATAAAACTGTTTCAGATATCTGTGGGTGGTGGATTCATAACAGGGCAAGTAAGGGGGAGCTCGGAATGTCTGGGGTCCAGCCCTAACCTTCTGATGTCCTGGGCAGTCAGTACCAGGCCCTTCCACAAACACCTCCCTCTGAACGTTCAGCCCCAGCTGCACAGCACGGCGCGGGGTTAGTGGGGGTGGCTCTCTGTGGAGAACTGAGCTTCTGCAGTTTCTAAAGCTCTCAGCCAACCCTGGAGAGCTGGTTTGTCTGTGTGGGCAAACCACCCAGGTTATGGCCGGGGGCTGGATTTTTGTGTGTCCCAGAGCAGAGTACAAACGGAGACCCATACGCCATATGTCTAAATATTTAAAAGTTACAAATCAAGGCAACAGATTGTTAAATAAAATATATTCTATCTTCCTACTTGACAACGAAACCTTTCAAAAGGAGAAGCTGGATTCAAATTTAGAATTCTTGGATTCCTTAGAGTTTTGCATTGGGATGTGGCAGCCGCAGGGGAGGAGGGGGGCCAGCCCTGCTCCTTTTCCCACCACTGCTCTGCTCTGTGAGGGTCTGGGTTTATCCCAGGTCTCACGCCCTAGCTGTCCACACCCTGTACAAACAGCCACCCTTTGACCCCTCCCTCGGGCCCAGGGCTGGCTCATCCCAGGGGTGTGGTCCCCCCATAGGAGGATGGACCAGAGGAGAGACCCATGCGGCCCTGGAAGTGGCTTGGGTCCACTTGGACAGGAAATTTTGGGTGTCTGCATCCCCAGAGTATGGTCTAGGGGAGCATGGATCTGGTGAATGCGTCTCGTCGGTCCTACAGACTGCTCATCCTTTAGGGGGTGTTGTGGCTGGAGGAGGGTCAGAAGGGGCCTCTCCTGCCTGGGGCTAACGGAGACATCCCACTTTGGAGCAAGCACATCCTGGGGTCAGCGGACAGTTTGTTCACTGGGTTCAGGGCTTCAAGACCAGAAATCTACCTGGTGCCTGTCACATGCAAGAGACCAGGCAGCGGGCTTCCCGAGGACCGTTTGCAAAAGCAAAGGCCTGTGGTGACCTGTGGGGGGCTTCTTTCTGACTGTTCCTCAGGCGATTTCCCCTTCCTTGATGCTCCCGTTCATCCTCCCTTGCCAGCTTTTTCTCTTTGGGCTTCTCTACGCCCCACCCCCAGCCCAAGCTCTGCGTGAGGTGGTTCTGGGTGAGATCCACGGAGAGGATGCTGGGATGGTGGGCACCTGCCCGGAGCTCACGCCCTCGGCTCTCCATCCTCGAGGGCAGCCAGGAGCGGTACTATCTCAGGGAGGGCTCCTGGATGAATGTGTGTGTGTTCACACGCATGGGTGCTCTCTCGAGGCCATTATGCTTGCCTTTCCACAGAAAAGGGGCAGGGCCAGGAAAAGCCTGGGAGAGGGGAAATTGTACACCTGAGGCTGGCAGCACCAGGGTCAGTCCCCAGAATCCAGTCTTCAGCGCCTGTGGATAAATGAGACGTGCGTGCAAAGGTCCTCACCTGAAACGTCTACTGAGATGGCCGCTGTGATGACCCTCAGAGTCACAAACGCCAAGAGTAAAGTGGTCATAGTTCACCTGGAAGAGGAGAGGCAGACGTGTCACGTGGAGAGTCAGATACAGTGAGGGCAAAGGTTACGGGACACATGACACAAGGTGATAAACACCGTGGCCGGGGACCTGAAATCACATCAAGATAAGGAGGCTGTACGTGGTTCGAGAGCAATCTTCTCCGAGAATCATCTCTTCACAAAGCCCTTACGGATTTCTCGGTTTAACTACAGGTGTTAGGCTGCGAACTTACTCCGACTTTTTCTAGGGAACCCCCCCCCCCTCCAACCAGCAAAGGCTCATCCTATAGGATCCTTTGATGGTTGATTTCATGTGTCAAGTTGACTGGGCCACGGGGTGCTCAGATATTGGTCAAACATTATTCTGGGTGTGTCCGTGAGGGTGTTTTTGGATGAGATTAACACTTAAATCAGTAGAACGGGTAAAGCATCGTGCTCTGCTAATGTGGGTGGGCCTCATCCAACCAGTTGAAGGCCTGAATGGAACAAAAAGAGATAATTCCTCCTGCCTGATGACCTTCAAACCTCCTTCGGACTTCAACTGAAACATCAGGTCTTCCTGGGTCTTGAGCCTTCAGACTTAGGCTGGAAGTACACGCCGACTCTCTGGGTCTCCAGCTTGCCAAAGGCCTTCACAATCACGCGAGCTAATTTCTTATAATGAATCTAATCAACTCCTGTGATCAATCTCTATCACGTGCTGTCGGTTCTGTCTTTCTGCAGAAGTCTGACTAACACAATCCCCCAGGCCCAGAGAGGTGACACGGTTCTCCAACCTCCCCGACGAAATCCGGACCAGCTGCCAACTTCCAATGCGGGAATCTGGTGTGTCCTAGAACGGAGAACACGCCAAGGTTTTGGGAAATATTCAGGGCCCTGGCTCAAGTCAGGGGAAGGATGTCCACCCAGAGAGCTCTCAAGGAGGCTGGGGGACAGACAGATGAATAATTAAAGAGAGAAATGGGGTCCTGGGATTCCTGCAGGCTTCCTGCTGGCCCCAACAATGACTTCATGTGAACAAGAAAAACAAGCCTTCCTCATTGTCCTCTGCGGAAGAACTGTCAAATCTGCGACAGCCACAATGTGAAGGGCATCCCCTGCACCACTGGGACCTGACTCCAGCTGGGCCGGTGCAGGTGGACCCCAAGAACACCCAGCTGAATTTACGAGAGCTCAAGCAGAGGGGTGGTTCTCGGCTTCGGCTGCACATTGAGGTCAGCTGGGCTGCAGCCTTGTCCTCAGGCGTTTGAAAAGCTCCCCAGAAGGGCCTAATGTGCAGCCACAACGGAGCACCCCTGGCTAGAGGCTGTGCAGGCATGCCGTAGACACCTGCGACTTGCACTCCATGACATGTGCTGATGATGTTTGCCGAGTTGCTCTGTTGGATGGGCCTGTGCTGGGGCCGTCCCTGCCCCCTCTCCCATCTGTGAGCAGGAGCCTTTGGTCCAGGCTTGAGAAGTGTGTGCATCACAGACACTCTGCAGGGAGGAGGGGGGAGGCCTCGGAGGAGACAGAGGACCTGGAACTGAAGATGGAGAATAGAGCTCTCAGAGGCTGGGGAACGCTCGGCTGGGACGGCAGCCCGGCCGGACGTTGGCTCTGTCAGAGTCTGATGGCCCAGCAGGCATTGCTGTGGGCTCAGTCACCATCAGCTGGGCTGGACAGATTTGGGGGTGAGGGCAGTACCCCTGGGGTTCCCATCCCAGGAAGGCCTGGGGGAGGGGCGAGCAGGGCCCAGGAGTCTGGGGGACCCTTTTGGATGGCCTTGGCTGTCACTTGGAGTTATCTTTCCACCACTATCCTTCATTCACTCCATGTATACTGATCATCAGAGCCATGAAAGGGCTGTGTGTGTGGGGCTGCCGGGGGTACAGAGGTAAACGTGTGGGGCATGTCCCCCACACCCCATGGGAAGTCCACAAGACCCCAAAACCCTCAGAAGCAGCCCTTGCTTCCCCTCCGGGATCTTTCTACTTAGATGCTCCCTTCAAAAGCAAATCTCTGGGGCTCCAGGTGCTGGCACAGTGAGCAGCCACCAAGTTGTGGTGCTCTCGTCCAGTCCTGGTGTGACCAGTCGTGGCCGGGAAACAGTCCCCCAGAAGCCAAAAGGGTGAGGGGTCCCCTCTACTCTGGGGAGGGGGCTAGACTTGGCTCCCCGCTTCCCAGGGCCTCAGGGACTCCGTGTCCAGACACAAGGCCGCCTGTTCTCCCCTCAGAACGCCCTTCCCGGGAAGTTTTGTGTATGTTTTCGGAGTTGTGTTTCTTCCCTCGCCTCCGAACAAGCCCAACATTGTCCGGGCCATAGTGGCTCTCCGTGGGGCTCGGCGGGCGCTGTTTTTCTCCCTGGCCTCCACCAGCCATGGGAAGGGCTGGGGTGGGGTAGGGGTGGCGTGGGCAGAGAAACTAATTTTATTTCTTCTTCTTTTTTTTTTTTTTTAAGACAAACTCTGGGATAGAAATATCGCAATAAATATGCTCTTGTGTTGGTGTGTGTTTTCTCAGCTGTAAAGAAAATAGGGAGAAATTCCATTCTGTCTGGGTTCCAAGTGTCTCCAGGACTCACTGAGTCTTTTATGCGAGGAGATGGCCTTTGCCAGCCTGTCAACAGCGAGGCCTTTCTCCACGGAACCAGAGGTAGGTGGCGGCAAGGGGATGGTGGCGCTGGGGCAGGGGCAGGGGACGGGGCGCTCGGAGTGAAGCCAGAGAGGAGCTCGGGGTAGCATCCATCAAATTATGGGACTGGAAGGGCACCTCACCCTTGAATTGCTCTTCCAGTAACATGCAGTGGAGACCCCCAGTCCTGGGTCTCGGGCCTGGCTCGGCCACCTACTGCTTTAGTGATGTGGGATCCACCCCCACGGCTGTTTCAAAGACGGGGTGAGGTATGTGCCGGTCAGGCCCCCCTCCTTGAGGGCAGGACTGTGTCTCTGGCTCGGTCCCCGGCACAGGGTCTGGCACTCAGCAGCATCCGTCAACGCCACTCTCCTCCCGCTCCCTGGTGTCAGGCTTGAGGAAGCCTCTGGGAAGGTGAGGCCTGGCAGAGAGGTTAGTGGTTTTGTAGGCGGGACTCTTGTCCTGGGCTCAGGATGGGACTAGATGACTTTACATAAAGGACAAAACGGCCTTTGTTTCAAAAACAACATCCCCGCACTACCAAACCTTTGGAAAAGGGGAAACAGAGAAAAAAAAATCACCAGAATTCTCAATCCCAGTCCAATCGTTAGTCGCATCCTGACAGTTTTCCTTCCTTCTAGCCTTTTTCCTTAGGCATCGCTTGTGTTTTACGGAGTTGTAACCTTTTTGCATCCTTTTGCTTTTCCACACAACACAGGGACCCAATGACTGTTGTTGTTCCTGCAGAATTGTGGACTCTGGGTCTTACCATCACGACCTCCCTGCCGGGGGTCCTGACTGTGCAGCCGAGGCAGGTGGTCTTCAGCTTCTGATCGCATAGGAGGTGCTCACTCCCTCAGAGGGCGGCCCGTGTGGTGCTGGGCAGCTCTGTGCTCAGCATCTTCCCAGATGGAGGCCGAATGAGCCCCACTCCCATTATAATTTCCTCCCACCAGTTCCACCCTCAGGGACCACAGTAAACACATCCCCTCCTCTCTCATGGGACTCATGCCAGATCTTCAGGGGTCCAAGCTGCTCTCTTGTCTGCTGTTCTCCCATGGAGAGATGCCCAGCTCTTTCACCTCTTCGTCCTCTGCCTTCCAGCCTTCTCCTCCCTCCCTGGAGCCACAGAAGATAGAGTTTGGATAGACTTTCGTGAACATCAAGTCCAACGCCTTCATTTTACAGGTGAAGAAACTGAGGCCCAAAGGGGTTAACTGATTTGCTCAGGGCCACACAGTAAGTTGGAGATGGAGCCAGGACCAGAACCAGTTCCAGGGCCTGGCCGTCAGAATCCCATGTTTGTAGGCTCCCCAGGGAGTGACTGTGTCTGTCTTGCTCCTCAGTCTCCCTGGGCCCCAGCAGAGTGCCCAGCACAGAGAGAGGGCAATTCAGGAAATGAATGCCCAGTTGGAGGCCCAGGCACCGCAGAAGCTGTCTCCTTCGCCCTGGGCCTCCAAGGGAGGCAAGCCTGGCTGGACGCTCACATCGGTTGAGCATCCGTGAGCACACAGCCCTTTGAGGTGGACCACTCCTACTTTGCATTCCATAAATCTCAGCTAGAGACATACATTGATTGCTTGTGATGTGCAGAACTGTATTGATTAATGCTAGTACGTCAGGATGGCGTGTGACTTTGTGAAGGTCACAGTCCATGTGCAACCCAGGGGGTGCGACAACTCGGGTCTTCCCTTCCCAGGGCTCCAGGGACAACCAGTGGCGCATGGAGCCAGCTTGCACTGGCTCGCCAGAGCCAATGTGAAACATCTCTTCCCAACCCCGTTCAGTGACATGACATGTCACATTGGTACCTTGAAATTGGTCGCAATGGACGCATGGAAATCAGCAGACCTTACAAATGAGGGCTGTTCTTGTTTTCTTTCCCTTAAGTGTTTTAGCACTGAGTTTGTCTCCTGTTCTTTTACATACATGCAGACTGAGACGTCCTTAAGACGGAAAGTCAAACCTTAAGTTAAAAAAAAGTCCTTCTGTGTTAACTCATGCAATGCCGGGAACAACAAAAAATGGCATTTGACCTCTACTTGTTGGATAAACGGGTGGATGTTGGAATCTGGTACACTGTTTGAGCAGTAAGATTTGCCAGTAACCAAGTGGCTCTGTGTCTGTGACGTAAGTCCTGGGGTAGAGATTCACAAGGACCAAGGTCGCCCATTCTCCCAGCTGCTGGCCTCCAGCACCTCACTTATTTGCGAGCTAATCTCCCGATAGTGCCTCTTGTCTTATCACCCATGGACAAGATCTATCCTACATGTGTGCATCAAAGCGGCGGCACATGCGCTCGAGACTGGGATTTCAAATCCAGCCTCAGGAAAGGGGCATGGATCCCACCCCAAGGACACATCTGGCCAGAGGGACACCCCACTGCAGCCGCTGATTTTCTAAGCACGTATTCTAAACAGACATGGTGGGGTGATGTGAAAAGGGGAGCCGGGAAGCTGGCTCCAGTCCTAGCTCTGTGGTGACTCACTGGGGAACGCACGTCAGCCCTCAGTTTCCCCATCTGTCAACTGGAATCCCACTGCAAGCTTCACCCCCAGGAAAACTGGGAAGGTGATTTTCGTGGATGCTAACACTCTCTTTGTATTTTCTCCTCTTTCTCTTCTCTCTCTCTTCCTCTTCTTCCTTCTCCTCTCTCCATCTGGGTCTTTTTCCATATCGTTGGTTTCCTTATTCTTGTTTTATTACTTGCTCTGTCATCACTGAAGCATCTTAGAGTCTGCAAATGTTTTCCTGCTTTCTGGCCAATTAAGGGAGTCCACTGAGAAAGGCTGTTGGTGGTGGGCAGGCTGCTGCAGACCAACCCCTCCCGCCTACAGTTTTGTCTAGGTTTGGCCTCCAGCAGCGCTGGGCTAAGGCAGAGGGGCCGCGAAGGGGAGGGAAGGCTTATCCTCTGAGTTACTTAGAGCCTATGGGTTGGAGACAAACATGTACCCAGAGATAACAGACATGTGTGAGTGGGCTCTGGGTCCTAACCTTGACCCCATGCCTCAGTTTTTCCATCTCTGAAATGGGGCAGAATGGGGGAACTGGTCCTGGAGTTCTCTGAGAGTCTAAATGCCAGCTCCACGCGGCAGAAGAGAAAAACTCTTTTGCTGTCCAGTCAGAATGAGTTCTACTCCCCTCCACAGCCTCTATCACGGTCAGGGACCCGCTCATCTCTTGCCTGTTCTGCCCCCACACCCAGGTCAACATTCCTTGGGAAGGCTCCAGACCCCTGGAAAGATGCCCCCTGTGCCCTCAACATGCTGGGCAAGAAGCAGGGGGTGGGGGTGGTGGGGGTGCAAAGAGGGCAGCTGGGAGGTTGTGTGGGTCCTGCCCGCGTCTGAGAGGAGTTCTGGGGGGGCTCCGAGGGGAGGAGCAAGGCTCAGGAAGTGAGATTGGGAGAAAAAAATCAAGACATGATGCAGGCCCAGAGGGTGTCGTATCAACAGGTCAGCCTTGTTACCTTGGTACTTAAGACCCTCTGCCAACATGCCTCGTGTTTATCTACCATCAGGGCCCTATCTGAACCCTCGGCTGGGGTCGGGTTGGCCCTTTCTCCTCCCTTCTGTGGCTCACATAGTTTGTCCCTTCCAGAAGGCTCTACATCTGGCCTAATCATGGCTGTCTTTGAGGCCCGGGACAAACGCCACCTCTTGGGAACTCCCCTCAGGTACCCTGGCCTGAACTTTCTGCCCATAGCCTTTGTCATTTCTTGTTACCACCAATTGATTAACGAACACATCCTGGCTTCTGACTTCTTTCCCATTGTTGTTTTAATTACTAGGCCAACCACTTATGGGGGTGCATGCGTGGGTGGGCGGGGATGGCAAGGGTGGGGGGGCAGGGCCAAGTGGTGGGAAAAGCACAGTTTTGGAGGTGCGTTGATCTTGTTAAGCCACAGCTCTGACACTTACATGTGAACACATGACCTTGGCCCCATTATTTAACCTCTCGGAGTCTCGATTTCCTTATTTCTAAAGTGCTGATAAAATAGGATCTATCACATAAGACTTCCGGAGGGGCTAAATGAGAGACTCTGTGGGCCTCTCGGTAAATTCTGTCTCCTTCTCCCAGTCTCGTCTGACTGGCTCCTCCCTTGCTGAGGAGGGAGAGCGGCTGCTTCGCGTAGCCCACGCCTTCATTTCACCTGCACTGGGTCCCTGCAGATAGGAAGCCCTCAGCCAACGTGTGCCGACTTGCTAGGAAGTGATGAGAAGTGACACCCAAATCCAGTTGACGCCTACATCTCAATTAAACGATGCCCCCTGTGGACGGTCATTTGATCTGCGATGACAGTAAACGATGGAAACCCTCCCAACTTGGTTAGCTCAGGGCTCATTCCTGCATTCACTCCCAGACTGGGCATAGGATGTGTGTGCATACGAAACTGCGGAACGTAAAGCAAGATCCCAGTGTGGCCACTGCCCTCTCCAGGGACACAGGCTTGTCACTCTCAGAGTTTCTCTGCGGTCACTGAGCGAGGGGAGCCATCCCCTCTCTACCTTCAAGCAATAGTGAGCATCTTACAACCAGAATCAACTTAAACAATGGTGTCACAGACAATCAGAGACTTCCTTCATGATGGGCCTACTATGTACCAGGAACTGTGCTCTGAGCTGTGGATAAGGCCATTTCTCATCCTTAAAACAACCTTGCAAAGATAGATACTGCCCTCCTCACTTTGCAGGTAGTGAGATGACAGCTTAGAGAGGGTAAGTAACTTGCCCAAAGTCACACAGATAGTAAGTAAGTGGCTGGAACACAGGTCTTATGGCTACAAATCCCACGTTTTTCCTTAACATTCCCAGACCCTCTACATTCATTAGTTTTCCTCATTCATTCCATTATTCAGTCAACAAACACATTTCAATTGAGGAGGAGATGGCAGACATTATCACGGAATTTCAGATCCAGAGGGCTTTAGGGGTCGATAGAGGGTAAAATGCATCCCTAACTGGTTCATAAGGGAGGGGAATCCAATACCTACCCCAGCTCTGCCTGGAGCTGCAGAGCGCCTGGAATACGGGCATTGGCCTCAACAGCGATTAATGCTGGGTCCAGTCTGGAGGAGGTGCGTTCCCAGGTGAGAGTCCTAACCCACCCTTAGACCTTACATCAGCAGGGAGGAGCCCTGGTGGAGCTGAAAGGCCTGGCTGTTCCTTCGTCCCTGTAAGTCCAACGGAGGACGGGCTCCAGCAGCCCAATGTGGCTGCTCTTCCCCCAATCCTTTGGGCAAAGTGCCCAAGGGTTCCAAAAAAGAGAAAAGACAGCCCCTCAGCAGGGCTGCAGGCAGTCCTGGGGAACCTCCCTCCAGGGGCTTCCGGGTGGGTTTTGAAGACGCTCTAATCAGGCCATTCATTCCTGATTAGATGCGCCAGGGCTCAGCCAGTACCTGCAAAGGCAGGAACCCAACCCCCCCCACCCCAGGAGTATCTGGATTCCCATCAGCCAACTCATTGGAAAGGTCCATAGGAGTCTCCTCGAGCTGGGTCTTCTGGCCGTTTCTAACGTCCCACCCTGCCTCGAGAGGACCCTCGCCTCAGGCAGCCGGAAGAGCTGGCCAGCTCCTTGCTGCTCCTCTGCTACTAATCAGAAGGGCAGGGAGCAGGAGTGAGGGAAGGAGCCCTCTCTGAACTTTGGCTTCCGAAATGAACCCAAGCAGCTGTTTCTGCCAGTGCCGATCTATGGCCCCCCTCCCCGTCCTGACCAGGGCCAGAGGATGTGGGTCCCACGATAAAAACAGAGCTGTCCTTGGTTGGCTGAAGGCCTACGCGGGCTTGTAGGTGAAGGTCCTGCCTGAGGAGGTGGGCACAAGGGGGAGGTGGAAGGAGCAGACCCTGGTCCAGGGCACAGAGCAAAAATCCTTAAGAAGACATCAATTTATCCCCTCTCTGGTCTTTCTGCCTTGATCCCCTTCACCCATTGAAAAATGTCCCTCCTAGTAATAACTGTGTGACTTGGATCTGTTGTGACAAGAGATATGCTGTTCTTCCTCTCCTTTCTGGGGTCCACTTTGAACCCAGGCTCTATGCGATTTCCTGAAATGGCCTCTTCTCGAGTTTCCCAGGAGACAATACGATAAGGTAGAAGGTGGATACCCTTAAGAATACAACCTGAATTCATCCTTTTGACCCATAACTTGCTCTCTGGGTGACCTCGGGCAAGTTTCTTGACATCTGTAGCCAGAATATCCACAGATGAGGCCTCTGGAAATCGCCGACTTCCAGTTAGGAGGAGAGGCAGAGAATGATGACTCCCTGTGACGAGTTGCTCTGAATTTCCTCTTGTTCCTTCCAAATCAACAGAAGTCCCTGTGTCTCCTGGGTGGTCTGATCCTGTCGGGTGGGGCGGCAGGAGGAGCTGGTAGAAAGGAAGCTTGTACCCCAGTGGAATCTTGCATGAGCCAGGGATGCTGAGCTCAGGTCAGAAGGGATGGCGAAAGCAAAAGGAAGCTTCACGGCAGAACAGGATGGATGTTCTTGGAGCAAAATCCAGCCCCTTCCCACGGCCTAGAGGGCCCTCAGGGATCTGCTCCCGTGCCTGCTCAGACCACGTTTCATGTCTGTTCCCAGCCACATCCTCGCCATTCTTTGAACACAGAAGCTTCCTTCCTCCCAAGGGCTTTCATACCTCCTCTTCTTTCTTTCTGGTACAGACTTCTGGGTCTTTCCCTAGCTGCCCACTTTTTATCATTCCAGCCTCAGTTCCAACGTCCCTTCCCTGGTCATCCTGTCCCCTCACTGCCCCTCCCGTGTCCCTCCTTATCATGTCACCTTGTTATTTTTTATTTACAGCATTACCATTATTTGAGATTATTGTCCTTTTCTATTTGTTTATTTATTGTCTGTTTTCCCTTCCTAGAATACATACTCCCCAAGGGCAGGGACTTCTGTCTGTTTTGCTTGCTGGAGCCTGGAATGGAGCCTGGCACATACTTGGTGCTCAATCAATACCTGTCGAATGAATGACTGAACGGCTCTTGATGAATGGACAGTGGCCCTTCTGGATTCAGTGTGGAAATGGAAGGAGTGTCAAACTGAAGACTGATCATAACTGTTGAATGTCACCTGATTTCAAAGCACTCCTACCTCCTTAGCCCTGGGGAGTGTTCGAAGCCCCAGGACGGAAGGTAGCCTGGAGCACACAGGAGGCCCATGGAAACATCCATTCCCGCTCCTGTCCTGCTAGGAGAAGACCAGGAGTGGAGCAGGATGGGCCAGGCAGGGAGTGGCTGGTGACTCCAGAGACAGCAGCCAGGGACAAAATAGAAGTCAGAGCCATGCTGGCAGCCTGACGAGGACTGCATTTCCAAGGGGCTGGGAGGGGGGCCAAGTCCAGGAGCTGGGAAGGAAGGCTGGCCCTGGGTGGTGCTTCCTAAGGGTGGGGTGGCCGCAGCCATCCTTGGCCCTGAAGCACATGCCTGGACAAGGGTGGGCGCTTAAGGGAAGAACTCAGCTCAACGCCACCAGCTTTCCCCCTTAGTCCCACCTCTCCCTGCTCGCAGCTGGAAAGTCCCAGTAAAACCAGTTTAGAGTGGAGGGATACATGGCCCTCTTAATGGCTCCTGATTCACTCACGCAGCGACATTTAGCTTTGCCCTGTTCTCTTTGTGGAAAAAACCCTGGGACTTGGGACCCGCCCCTTCCTGTTCTCAGCCTCCTGTTCCAGCCTGAACACTTGGAGATTTTCTCTGCATTAATTTCAGACGTTGTGTAAATATCGAACCTGGGATGTTGGAAAGGAGTGTCCTTCAGCCTAAATTTTCCATCAGGCACGAGCACCTTTCCTGGGGCAGGGATCCTGGGCCAAGAGCTGAGTTCCCTCCACTAGCTGCTGGCCGCCAAGCTGGCAGGACAGAGAGTTCCTTCTTGTAGGAGTTTGGGAAGGGGCTGGGGGACCCAGAGGGACTTCCCGGTGGCCTCCCTGGGTGGGAATTGAGCCTAAGTTTCAAAAATGATCTTCCGTAAAGGTTTTTGGAAGCCGAGGGTCCTGGTGGAAATGCCTGCTTGTCAGAAAGGGCCATCAGGGGTTTGGGGGTAAAGATGAATTTCTGAGCAAAGTAGACCGCCTGGTGCCTGGGATGCAGCTGAAAGGAAACGATGCCTCAAACTTTTGGGGCAGATGCTCAGGTCCTTGGATTTTAGTCCTGGGGTCTAGTCAAGAGTAAGAAAGGAGACGAGTTATTTGTAGTCAAACCTCATTCTTTGACCCTAGTTTGCACGTCCCGATTCCAGGACTGGGAAAGACTTCATAGAGAACACCCGCTTAGCTCCTCTTGGGTCCTGCTTCTCTTTGAGAGCCGACGGGAACTCGGGGCCTGGCTCCCAGAAGGTAACCTCTAAGTCCTTATTTACCCGCGGGCCTTGGACCATGCTGTAGAGTCTAACAGTGTGATTGATGGTGGCGGTCTCAGGTCACATGGCATCAACTTGACCTCTGGAGGTGCGGGAGACTAAGGTCAGCGGTGCAGGTGGTCAGTCATGTCTCTATGACCGACCCCCAGTAAACACTCTGGGTGGGCTTCCCTGGTTGGCAGTCTTCCGTGATGTTGTAACACATCGTGACTGGGAGGAGTAAGCGCTATCCGCATGACCCCTGGGAGAGGACAACCAGAAGCTGTGCCTGGTCTCCCTGGGACTCTGCCCTCTGTGCCTCTTCCCTTTGCTGATTTTTATCTGTATCCTTTTGCTGTAATAAACCATAACTGTGAGTAGAACAGCTTTGCTAACTTCTACGAGTCCTTCTAGCAAATTGCTGAACCCGTGGGTGGTCTTGGGGACCTCTTGAGACTGCCCCTCTCCTGCTCCATCCTCCGCCCAGGAGAGCTCGGTACGGGCTGAGTGGACAGTGGACAAGACCTCTTCACCCTGTGGCCATCCTTCAGCGACACTACTTCCCCTTCTTGGGGCGTGCACTCTGAAGAGCGGAGCGTTCTTTTTTGGGCCTCACGTGGGAGGAATAATTGCCTTTGATCCGGGAAAGTTCCCAGCACTTCTTGGCTTTCCTCATTTCCTCCTCTCCTCTGTCAAACTCCCGTCACATGGAAAACTCTGTAGTAGGTGCCCAGGGGATCCAAGGATGGACCCATGTGAGTCCGCCCTGGGGCTCACTGTGTGGGATGGCAGACAAGAGCTGTGAATAAATCCTACAGCACAAGAGGGAGGGCCTCTCTCGGTGAGAGGGTTCCAGGAGCTGAGAGGATGCAGAAGTCACTCCTGTTTGGGGGACCTGGGAGAGATTTGAAGGAGAGGTGGCATTTGAGCTGAGCCATGACCAACAGGAACACCATTCAGGGCATGCAGAGTTAGGAGCAGGGCATTCCAGGAGGAAGGGATCACATGAACAAAGGCATGGAGAAAGGAGAAGACCCAGCCGGCGTAGGATAAATAAAGTGAGAAACAAAGCTGGGCCAGATTCTGACGTGCTCCATGGCTGGGCTCAGGAGTGTGGCTTCATTCTGTAGGTGATGGTGGTTCTCGGGGATTCAGGGAATGACCTGGTCTGAGGTGTGCATCAGGAGGACACTGCATGCTCTGCTATCCCTGCCAGTGCACCCCTCCCCCTGGTGCCCCATTCCCATTGAGTTCACCCTCCTCCATCACAGCAGGAGCACGTCACCTGCATCATTTGTCTGCCTCTGCAAGGAGACCGCGCCCACTGGGATGGACATTAGGCTTGTCCATCCTCAGGTGTCTCTTATCCATGAGCACCTGTCACAACCACTTCCTCTAAAAATTACCCTGTATTGAAACTGGCATCCCATGCCAGCATGTCGCCCGGCGGCAGTGTGAAAGGTGCATCATCTCGTTTAATGCTCAAAATCGTCGTGGGAGGTGGGCATCCCTGTAGTCCCAGTTCAGAACGGAGGAGACAGAGGCTCGGAGCGGGCGACTGACTTACCTCACACCCCAGGGCCAGGGAGTGCAGGGCCAGAATTCAAACCCGGGTCAGTGTAACTCCAGAAGCAGTGCTCCCCGCCAGCTCCCTGCTTCCCAGGCACATGCCAGGAACGAGGATAGGTGCTGAGGAGGGAGCCCGTCAGGAGCATGCTCTCATCATCCAAAGGCCTTTGACACTCTGTGGCCCCAGCTTTAAAGACTGGATTCAATCAATAGACACTTGTGCGCCTGCTCCAGAAGGGCTCTTTACGCACATGGGGTTCAGTTTCAAAGCTTGGCTCAAAGCACCAACACACCTCGGGGCTGCACAAGAAGGCCCCAAATCTAAAGAGCCTGCTCTATGAACCCCTCAAAGACCACCTCTGACTCTCGACTTGTCCCAGAACAGACAAAGAAGAGCTGCAAACACGGATATGATATGATATCGCCTCCCCTCACTTTGTTCCTCCCTTTCCAGCTGTCTCTGGCATGTCCCCAGTTCTCTGCCAGCCTTGCCTGGCTGTGAGACTGTCCCCTGCAAGGCTGTCAGGATTACAGTCCCTAATAGCCACGCCACAGGAGGCCAGAGCAGCCGCCTTCTCGAAAACACCTTCCAGGAACTCGTGCTGTCTGCTGCCTCCCAGCTCCTCCCAGTCAGTGTTTCTTGAATGACATTGTCCTCACAAGAAAGCTACCTTGCCTTTTTCAAAAAATTGAGGCTTTGAAAAAATTGCAGTAAAACAGATATCACATACAATTTACCATCAACTATTTTTAAGTCGATATATTTTACAGTTCAGTTGCATGAAATACAGTCCTATAATTGTGCAAGCATCGCCACCATCCATCTCCAGAACTCTTTCCATCTTGCAAAACCGAAACTCTGCACCCATTAAATGACAACTCTCCATTCCCTTCCCCCAGCGTCTGGCAACCACCCCTCTACTTTCCGTCTCTATGAGTTGGACTACCATCTTTCCTTTGGAGGAGGAAAATCAATATCCCCGTCTGACACAGTGTCTAGAGATCTTTCTGTGCCATTCCAGTTGGACAGGCTCTATTCTTTTCTGGAGTTCTTTACATCTCCAAGGAAGCCTTCAGCTTCCTTGGCCCTCCCGGGAACCACACTGCTGTCAGCATCCTGGGACGCCTTCGCACACCCCACAGAGGAGCGGCATCTCCATGAGCTTGGGCTCTAAAGCCACACACAAGACACAAACCAGGGAGCATCAAAATTTCCGCTGAAAATCTCTTAGGAAGATGCCATGTAGGAGACCCCCACGATCTCTCCCAATGAGTCCAACACAATCATCTTTCTTCCATTCCTGGGTCAAACTATTGTTTCTGTATCTGAGCAGCAGATGAATGATTGGCTTGTCAGGAGGGCCATGTTGTACGAGAAATATGTATCATTAAACACTAGACGCATGCGCAGTGCCTCAAGATGCTCACACTATGAGGGTAACAAGGGAACTGAGGCCAACTCTGGGAGCAGCAAATTCGAGTCTCTTGTCCCTGGTTGCCTGGGGACACACCCCTGTCAGGGAGAGAGCCTGCAGAGCTTCTCTCGAAAGCATGCTCTCTCTCCAGCGACCGCCGTGCACTGTAGCTGAGCCTCAAACCCATTGGAGCCGCGTGGGGACAGCTGTGTCGATTTTGCTTGACGGACAAGTTCACCCACAGCTGCGCCATCAGCAGCAGCGCTGGGGCCACGGCCCCGGGCCCTCTGCATGGTGCTGTGTTCCCCCTGCACACACCACTCTCCCTCCCAGATTGCGGGCTCTCCTTGAGGGTGGGCAAAGCTCTTTATTCCTCCTCTCTTATTCCCTACGTGTCCACTAGAGAGCCTGGCACACAGAATGTTCGAATTATGGAAAACTGCTTAGCCACTTGGAAATACGTCCCTGCTATATCATTAAGCACAAAAAGCAAATTGCAAAATAATATGTAGAATGAAATTCCAATCCATTTTTTTGTCTATCTATTCACAGAAAAAAAAGAGAAAGATAGAAATTTAACTCTGGTTATATTTGGGTGGTAATTTTATAGGAGATTTTTAGTTTTTCTACTTTGAGTGTTTACATTTCCTAAACTTTCTATGATGTCCTTTATTATTTTTCAAAAGCAAAATGTTTCTAAAAATAAAGAAAAATCTTATATCCTTTAAAAAAAATCTACATTCAAGACAATCACAGAAGAAAATAAACTTCAGCCCTGGCAGGCCATTAGGAGAACTGGAGTTTGTGTGTCAAAGTCAACAGGCTCCCCAGAGACCAAGGTGACAGCCAGTAGGGAGAGGAGGTGGGGAGAGGTCTGTCTCAGCTGAGAAGGGAGGAGACAGAAGGTTCTCTATGTGTTAAAAGTCTTGGGAATCTGCTGAGAAACCGATTTTTCTGCTGTCACAGTTCGTGTTCAACAAACTCTGGGCCTGAGGTCTTTCGGGCTCGTGGGTCTGAGCCAAGGGATCCCCATGAAGTCTATGGGCACGGCATGCAGGAACAAACAGGGCTTCACACATCCTGCCTGAAGATGGGCCCCAGATGGGTTCCAGGACTTGAACTCATGACTGATATCCAGCTAGACGTCAGGGTCCAGTCTGAGAAATTGGCCTTCTCTCCGGGCATAGTGCATGAAACAGCCAGGAAATCACGAACTTTGGAATCAGACAGTCGTGAGTTCAAGTCCTGGCCCTACCACTTACCAGCTATGCCTCAGTTTCACCATCTATTAAATAGGGATAAGTAGACTACTTCATAGAGCTTTCTGCTGACTCAGCGTGAAGTGCGTGCACGTGGGCAGGGTCGTGCGAGGGCATTCATATCCTTTCTACCAACTTGCCCCATCTCTGGTTAGCATAAAAGCACTGACCTATTGGAGAACACCTCATTTATTTAACCTGTCTCCCCTGAAAGAGCTTCCTTTACAACCTACAGATAAGGCACGGCTCTAAAACATAGTAGCAAGTCAATACAGGGTGTTACGGGCTATATTGTGTCCCTCCCCCAAAAAAGATACGTTGACACCCTAACCCCCAATACCTGTGAATGTGACCTTATCTGGCAATAACGTCTTTGCAAATGTAATCAAGCTAAGATGAGGTCATTAGGATGGGCCCTCAATTCAACATGACTGGTGTCCTTATAAGAGGGGAAGACGGCCATATGCAAACACAGACGCACGGGGAGACGGTCAATGATGGTGGAGGCAGAGGTCGGAGTGATGCAGCTGCCAGCCAAGGACTGATGGCCATCACCAGAAGCTAAGAAGAGGCTAAGAAGTTTCCAGAGGGAGCATGGCCCTGCTGAGATCTTGATTTTGGACTTCTGGCCTCTACAACCATGGGTAATAAATTTCTGTCACTTTAACCCACCTGGTTTGTGGTACTTTGTTATGGTGGCCCCAGAAAACGCATACAAAGGGTGACTTTTTATTATAATACTATTACTAATAAAAAAGCTTCTAAAACAAGGAGATTCCCCAATCTCCCTTGGTAGCCAAACTCAAGATCACTTGGATTTCTTTAGACAATTACTTCTTCTGTCTAATCTAAATCTCTGCTTCTGCCTTTCTTTCCTTAGTGGAGACATTTCACGTCTTGGGGTTGTTCTTGATGGGCTTTTCTAGATCTTTCTCATCTGCCTTCTGCTTTGAATCCAATCTCTGTGATTTTCTTTGCTGGGCTCCTTGACCCTCATGCCGTCCTTAGGCCTTCCCATCTCCCCTCTGTTCCCTCTGATTGACAGCGCGGGCTCGCTGCATTTCTAGGGAACCAGGAAAACGGAGAAACATACCCCAGATCCTGGCCTGGAGTCTGTCTTTTATTAAGAAAAACCCAGAAGCAAAAGTTTCTTTGAGGTTTCTGGCCCACCCAGACTCAGAACATCTTTTCTTCTGGGGGCCACACAGGACCAAGGAAGACTGAAGTTTCCGTGGGAGGCACAACCGAGTCTGTTCAGGTGCTTTAACTTGCTCAGAACCACAGAAGGTTCTCCTGGGACATTTAGATTTCCTCATTCTCCAGTCCCAGGAGAGGAGGACAGGGGTGGGGGGGGGGGGGGGGCTCAATGAGGCCAGAGGCAGTTCCCAGCCCCTCCCTCCCCAGCATGCCTCCTGAAAGCACGGCCATGCTGGCTAGTACTCAGAACACCTGAACAGGAATTTCTCGCTGATCCATCCTTGTGGCTGTGGGGCGGTCCCAAGGGACGGCTGAAGAAGTAGGGGACAGTCAGGGCTAACGTGTGAAGCTGCAAAGGCTGTGCCCTGTACAACTTCAGGGGGCACCCTATACGCGGGCCACCATGGAATGGCACCCCTGGGATTATGCAGTGGGGCCTCTGACACAACAGGGCTTGCGACAGTTATCAGGTTTGTCGGGAGATCTCCCCCATGACCCAGCGATCTCTTTTTATCCTCCCAACAAACTTATGAGGTGAGAGTCATTATACCCAATTTACAGATAGGGAAACTGAGGCACATCACTCTGGCAAGGTCACACTGCTGATGAATTGGCCAAACTGGGCCTGGATTCCTTCTACCTGACTCCACTCCTGGAGGACAATGGCCTGATGGATTCTTTTGGGAGTCCAAGGGCTAGATGTCATCAGGAAGGGAGCTGGGGAAAAAATGTAGAGACAATGTGCTAGACTCCATCACCAAAGAAAGACGAGATGGAGCTGGAGCTTCAGGGAAGGCCCACAGTGGGCGGAGCTGGAGAGGACGGGCGTAGATGGGAGCCGGAGGGGAAAAGTTATTCAGTGTGGACGGTGCAGGCTGAGAAGGGCTCCCCATCGAGGGCTTCAGAACCCTGAAGCCTGAGCTGTGTGAGTCCAGGAAAACCATGTCCTGTTCTCTATCCTATCCCTGGTGCCTAGCCTGCTTCCTACCACGTCATGGGGGCGCTGGGACCCTGCACCTTGAAAGAGGGCAAGGCAATGAGATGAAAGATGGCCCAATCATGGCCCGTGGCCTAGTGTTAGGACTTGAGGCTCCAGAGGTGGTCAAACCTACAAATATAAATTTATTCTTAAAAGCAGCTGCTCCCCCAAGATGTTCGAGTCATTGTGAACTTCCAAGGGAAGGTGGGTAGGGGAGGGGCGCTGGCACATAGAGAATAACCATTCCTTCCTTAGCTGGGTCATCCATGCCTCCCATCGGCAGCAGAACATGAGCAGGCCTGGATGGTGGCCATTCCGACTGTCCAGCGTCCCCGAGCCACGGCCAGGGTGCCATGGGGCGGCTGAGGTGGCCAGGACAGGTGGGGACTGTTCCTACACAGCTGCCCAGTTCAGCAGATGGAGGCTTGTGAGTTGGGAAATTTGGGTCTAGTTCCAGCCCTGACACCCCCCAGTGCCACACCCCTAGGCAGGACATACTGTTTTCTAGGTCCCAGTTTTCTTGTCTATGACTAGAGCAGAGTGCACTATATCAGTGGCTGTCCAAAGACGTAAGACTGGAGTTACTCTGATAGAATCTGACACACGGAACCCCCAAATCACTGCCTCTCTCGACTCACCTCTGTGGTCCCTGCGGGATGTCACAAACCACGCCCCCCCGCCCCCACTCCCTGCAACATGGTTTGAAAAGCACTAGAATGAAGTCATTAGTCAGCTCAACAACTTTTAGCCGGCACCTTCTGTGCGCCAAGCATTTTCTAGGTGCTGGAGATACGGGGTGACCACAGACAGAGCTCCCGTCCCAGGCGGCTTCAATCCTCCGTGGGGCTGGGAGGAGGCAGACCACCACCAAGGGAACCAACCAACCAGACCCTTTAAGGGAGTGATCAGCCACAAAGAAATGCAACCCAGGGCCGCTAGTGGGTGGGGGGGGGGGGGGGGGGGTTCATCTTCTTTAAATTGGGTGGTCAAGAAAGGCCTCACAGAGGAGGTGCAATCTGAACCTGAATGTCCAGAATGAGACAGCCGGACAAAGCCACGTGGGAAGAGCATCCAGCAGGGGAGGCTGCAAGGGCAAAGGCCCTGAGGCAGGAAGGAGGTGGGAGCCAGGGGCCGAGAGTGGTGAGTGAGGGGACAGGGAATCTGGAGGATTGGGGGGGGGGGGGGGGGGCGGGGACTAGCTCCTGAGGGCCTGCGGGCCAAGGAAGGGGACTGGGCTTTATTCTAAGTGTGAAAGGGGTGAGAAGGGACAGGCGCATAACCTCGGGTGACTGCTGCTCGTCTCAGGGTGGGCCAATCCACACAACACCCGCAGAGACGAAGGAGGGGCGGGACTAGTCACCATTTTCCAGCCGCTGAACGTCGCGGGAGCCTTACCTGATGTACACCAGCGCCTTGCGGACCCCACTGTGCATGAGCCCTGGAGCCCCTGAGGCCCTGAGACTGCAGAGGGAGCTCCCACGGGGAAGCGAGATGGGAGGGTCCAGCAGGGGCGGGGCACTGGGAGGCTCTAACCCAGCGCTGGACCTTCGCGGGCTAACAAAACCACTCCCGCCGCCAAGCCGGCCGTCCAGAGCACCGCTGTCCTGGGGAATGGGGTGAAGCCATCTAAGCACTCAGGTGCCCCCGCACCACGCGCCCTCTCCGCGAACACACTAACAGAGCGAGTGACAGCAGACGCCCCCACGGGCTGGCTTTAGGAAGCGTGGGAATCCCAGAATGAGGCTGGTGCGCCAAGGGGAGTTAAGGGCTCAGGGGAGGGGCTGAAGAAGGCCTCTGGCCGGGCTGTGTGGGGCTGGGGTGGGGCTGGCGCCCCGGGATGGAGCGGTGAGGACCGGGGCGGACAGAGACCTGCACGTGGATGGGCCGGCGCTTCTCCGCTCAGCTGCAGGGGCGCGATCACCACGCGGGGGCGCTATTCACAGAGCGGCCCCGCAAGTAGGGCGCACAGGGTCGGGCCCGCGGCCCACACCGGGGTCGGGGGTCGGGGGCAGCCAGGCCTGGATGGAGACCACGTCCAGAGGCAAGACTCAGCTGAGGAGCTGGGGCCTCGCCTCCTAGTCAACCACCCTGAGTCCCTGAGGGCTCCACCTTTCTCCCCATTTTTTTTTTTTTAAATCCAGAAAACAGCGGAACTAAAATGAGCGCCCCCCAGGCTCACCTTCCAAAGGAAGGGGGCAGGCAGGAGGTGGAAAGGAGAGGTTGGGCCCAGCCTTGCCGTGAGGGCTGGCTCGTGCAGTGGCTGCATTTGAGACAGGATTTGAAGCCCTAACTGGTGGGGTCTCCTCTTTCCTGGGCTGCCCCCCCACGGCCCTGACGCAGCCGCCTCATTCCTGCTGCAGGATCAGAGCTGGCTGATCTGCCTAGGTCAGCATCTCCACAGGCTGGAGTCCTTGCTACATCTCTGAGTCATCGTCCAATCCAGGTGTTCCCCTGAGCCATCTGGATAAGCAGATCAAAGTGAGGGGCTTGGTGGTGGGAGGAGGGGAGCCCCCAATGGGGGAGGGAAGTAGCAGGGGAGGTCAAGCCAAGGTCCAGGCTTCACTGAGGAAAATGCCCCTATGGACGGCCCAGGGTGGTGGCCAGGACAAGGAATCCCAGGTGTTCTGAGGGAGATGGGAGCCCGAGCTCCCCCTTGCCTTGGACATTTCTCTTACAAAGGAACCAGCAAGGACGCTGGAGGGACCGAGCCAGAGGGTGGCTCAAGGGTGGACAACGGGTGGCTCCAGGACAAAATCTGTCCACAGTCGGGTTCGGAGGGGGTGGCACAGTGTTTCTGTGATCTGGCACCTCCTTCTACCGGTTTGGACGTGACATGGGGTGTGTGTGGGGAGTCAGCAGCCCCTCGAAGCCGTGGCTCTGGAATAGCAGCCTGTGTCCCAGTCCAGGTGCCCTCGCCTCTCTGGGACTCGGTCTCCACATCTGCATAATGAAGGCGGTGGGGGATTTAGATGTCTCCTAGGTCCCTTTCTGATCTAATGCTTCATGACTGTAAGGAATCGACGCTCAGGGAAGCTTGGTGATTTCCCAAATCCAGCCCTTCGGCTGTTGACTTCAGTTTGGCCTTAATTTATTGTAACTTCAGCTCCATGTGGCCGAGCAACAGCCCTGTTCCACAGATAGGACAATGGAGGGGTTCAGCCATGCGCCTGCTCTGAGCTGGTCTCTGGGCTCCTGATCCTGATTTGGTGCTCCTTCCAGCAGCTTGGTCTTCCCTGTTCTCTGGGCTCACTGGCACCTCCCCCTCGGCCCGGGATCCCGCCTGGGGCTGGCACAGCTCAGCTGCTGTGACTCCAGTGCCCTGTAGAGGGCGCGGTTGTCTGGTGCTGTGACCCGAGCCTGGCTCACACCGAACACTAAGTCCTGGCTTCCTCGGGCTTGCTCCGGACAGGCAAGTGGCAAAGCAGACAGCCCATCTGGGGGTTGCTGGTACTCTCCTTGTCAGGAATTGAAAGGAATTTATAATGCGATGGTCCATTCACTCATTCATTCATTCCACCAGCCTGTCTTGTGTGTGCCCGGCAGTGGATTAGGTACCGTGCACACCAGCTAGAAAGATTCCTGCTTAGGCTTCACAGGCGCCCCCCACCAGGCACCTTCCTGGACCCGTGAGGGCAGGCCTTAGTATCTCCATTTTACAGATAAGGAACCTGAGGCTCAGAGAGGTGAAGCAATTTCCCCAGGTCACACAGCCAGTCTGTGCCCAGTTCATTTGGCTCCAAGTCCAGTGCTCCTCCCGACTGCATACACCAGAGGATGCACACAGCTGGCTCTCACCGGAGCAAACCCTTCTCGACTCTTCTGTCCCTTGCTGGGAGCTGTGCCTGTGGGGAGGTGCTGACCTGCACCCCACCCCTCAAGCAGAAGGCATCACTGTGGCAACCGTGCCCCAAACAGCAACCTTCTTTGGCCTCATGGTCACATGGCCACACCTGCTGATGCTGTAATTTTCCATAGCAGGACCTTGGAAAACCTCAAAGATAATAATACCAGCCGCGACGTTACTGTAGCTCTATTTTGTGCCAGCTCCTGTATTTACTTTATCCTGAGCTCTCTCAGCGGGCCCACAAGCCCCATTTCACAGATGCAGAAACTGAGGCTCAGAGAGGGTAAGTGACCTGCCCAAGAGCACAGCGGGGATTTCACCCTCGATCTGGGCTGCCCAAGTTTCAAGTCCTTTCCATTTCATCACTGTGGGCCTGGCTTTTTTTTTTTTTTTTTTCCATTCGTTGTCTGCTCTTCACAGCCTGCCAAACCCTCTCTTCTTGCCCGCCCACCCCTAGCCTTCCTGCTGTTGCCCACAGTTGGGCCTGGGCCGGCCCAGTGACTAAATGAAGGTCTGGAGCAGGGTTTCTCAATCTCGGCACTAGTGACATTTCGGACTGGATAATTCTCTACTGTCAGGGGAAGGAGCTGCCCTGTGCACTGTAAGAGGTTTAGCAGCATCCGTGGTCTCTACCCACTAGATGCCACTAGTATCACCCCTCTCCCATGGTGACAACAAAAAAGATCCCCAGACATGGCCAAATGTTCCCCGGGGGGCCAAACAGCTCCCCGGCTGAGAACCACCACTTTATAGAAATGAGGGGTCAGGGCCAAGTGGATGAGAGCCCGTCCTCCCCGTTCGACCACGAGCGGCTGGAGCGCAGGAGGAGTGAACTGTTCTGTTCACTGCTGTGTGATGCACACCTAGTACAGTGCCTGGCATGTAGCAAGGGCTGCTGAAAGAAGAATGAATGAATGAATGAATGGTTTCCATGGATGTGGAATGTTTCAGGATGAGGGCCTGGAGGCCTAGGTTCTGGTCCAGATCCTTGCTGACCTGTTCTGGACTGGCCTGGGGCACGCATCTGCCCCTCTCCGGGCCCCCGTCCTCTTCGCCATCCCTTAAATGAGGGTCATCACAGGCAATGAAGGAAGTGCATCTCAGAGGCCCCGGCCGGGGGCCAAGGGGGGCCAGGGGGGGCCAGGCTGGATGCGGCAGATCTGCCCCGTCTTGAGTCTCCCTCCTACCCTCACCCCTCACATCAAATCAATTCCGGAGAGACAGGCAAGCACCCCCCTCCCACCGGCCCCTCTGCAGGAGGAGGGGTGTGTCTTAAAAGGAAAAACACGTAACCTCAACGGTAACCAAATGCGCAGACCGCGGTGCTGAGCATCACACTCCCAAATCCACTATTCATGAGGGCAACAAACAGCTTCTTCAGGACGCACTGTGAGGCCATTGAGAGCCAGAAACATCCTCTCACACGCCCAGGCCAGCCCGCAGGGCCCGCCCTCCCAGCACACACACACGCACACACACACAATACGCCCCACACACATACTCAGCCGCTTACAAGGAGGTTCTGAGTTTTTAAAAGTAAACTCTACCGTTTCCGTTCTTGCCCTGGATTCAACTTTCGAAAAAAGGAACCGTTTTAACTGTTTTCCCTACCAATTCCCCCTCTCTCTGGTCCTCTCTTTGCCTCACTCCTACTCCCGTCTCTAACCCTAGCTTTGCCCTACACCCCAGTGGGTCCTTCTCCGCGGTCTCCCTGGGATGGGGGTGTCCTGTCGAGTCTGGGGGAAGGACAGCAGCCACTCCCAGGCAAGATGCACAGAGACAGCTCTCACTTCGACCCATCAAACACGGCTTTCTTAAGGAAGGAGGGTGGCAATGAAGCTCCCAGCATGGCTCAGAGCATGGCCAAGAGGTTGGCCTGGTGACAGCAGGAGAGCACAGCTACTGTTTCAAGACGTGTTCCCACCCACAGACCCCCTTTCCCAGGGCACGCCTGGGCCCCGTCCCCTCGCTGCTCCACTTGCAAGCAGGCCTGTCCTCCTTGCCTTGCCTTCCCTCTGAGTCTGGGTCCTCTTCCTCGAGCTTGCCTCTCAGTCCCTCTCCCAGCCTCCACTCCTCGCTGCCTCTGCTCCCAAGACGCTTGGGGGTCCAGTTTAAATGTTAAGACAGGGGCAGAAAAGACGCCCCAGCACCTGCCAGCTGGAGCCAAGAGGCAGGGATTTCTCCGAGACAGAAACCTCTTCGGGATCAGCGTCTTCCAAACTTTTTCCACTACAACCCGTGATAAGAAATACATTATACAAATATCAAGTTCGTGTATATACATCTATATTATAAACACATACACACATACTTCTATAAGACCGCAAATTATGTAACAGAAATAAAAGTTTCCAGAAACAACACTTACCTTTACTATATGGGAGGCTCTATGAGATTATTCTTTGCTATGTCCTTAAACCCCCACTAAATCGGTCTCACGACCTGGAGTTGGACAAATCCTGCGCTGGGTGTTCCCGCGGGAGCAGACCGAAAGTGACACCAGGGACCGAGGGCTTCCCCTGGCCCCGCTGAGGTCGTCCTCGTGCCCAACAAGAAGGGCTGTGGGAGGGACCAGGTTGTGGAAGGTGTCGTTAAAAGAATCCACACCAAAGGTGGGGACAGTCTTTGACTAAGACAGAATACTCTGTTAGTCCTGTCCTGAACTTAACGGTTTGTGACTCCGAGGGGGCCTAGAAACTGTGAGAGGAGAGGAATAAAGGTTTGTGGTGCCTGCTGAGAACCAGGCAAAGCACCCACATTACGTCTTTTAATCCTCACAAAAACCCGCTCCTGGAGGTTTTCCTCCGCCTCTTAGAGAACGGGAAACTGAGTCCCAGGGAAGTGAGTAACCTCATCAGTCATGTAGCTGGTCAGTGGCTGAGCTGGGATTTGAACTCAGGTCTGCCCAGCCCGGGGGTGGGGGGCTACCTACCCTGACGGCTCTCCCTACCATTTCAGGAGGTGAGCGCTCCCTCGGAGCTCCCTCTCTGACCGAGGTGCCTGACAGGTCATTCTGGGCGTGTGAGGTTGGAGAATGCCCCATCCCAGCAGGCAGGGAGCAGGCTGCCTGGGAGGGGGCTGTGTGTGAGGGGGTGAGCGGGGGCAACATGTGTGCATGCATGTGAGGAGGAGCGTGGGGTCAGGCCTGGCTCACACCAGACAGCGTGGGATCTCACCGCTCAAGCACACAGACTCCCCCCAAATAAGTAATAATACAGCCATTGTTTTCCCTTCTGGATTCTTTCCTCTTATATTGACCAGAGGGCTTTCAAATAATAAAGAGAGAATCCCGATGCAAGTATGATTTTCATCGAAAATTCTAGGAAAAGAAAAACTTCGACTTAATATTAAATTAATAATGCTAATAATACTATCAAACAGTTATTGAGGGCCCACTACAGGCCAGCACTGAGCGCAGAGCCTGTCACCTAGGTGGCGCTCAGTAGATACTGGAGAATGAATGAACATATCAGGTTTCGCGCTAGAAACTGCACAGAAATACATCTAAATTAAATCCAACTCGATGTAACCTGAGGAACGCCAGCATTTCTCCGAGAGATAGTTCCCTCCTTTTGATAAGTCCTTCATCCCAAACTTTTTAAATTGGAGGGGTCTTTTGCTCTTTCTTTCATTGCCTTCCATTCCTGGGCAGTCTCTTTCGGCTCAGTGATTAACAGGCCAACACTCCTCCATCGATAGCCTCCTGAACCGCCTTGCCCAGGGGCACAGATAATCTGAATGCCCCCTCTCTTTGCAACCCAGAAGGCAAGCAAGAGGGAAAAGGATTAGAGCCCAGACTTGCGAACTTTTAAATCAGGACTAGCGATTGACTATGGCCTCAGACAACCTGGATTCTAGTCCAGCACGACCTTTAGAAAAGTCATTGCATCTTTCTGGGTCTGCTTTCTCTCATCGTGAGATGACATGAGTGTGTTTCCAGGGTCCAGGGTTCCCCCAAGCTGTCAGATGCCCAGCCACTGCAGCACCAGGACCTGCCACACCACACTAACCCAATTCAGCTCTGCATCTTCCCCCTTTTCCTTCTGGCAGTCACCCCCACAGAAGTGGAATGTACGCATCAATCAAAATAGTGGTGAAGCTCTAGAACGGTCCCATTAGAACCCTGCTTGCCACCGCAAAGAAGAGAACGATGGAAAAGCTTGGGTTGGATCGTGTCTCCCAACGAGAGACGGCCCCCACGCCCACAGCTTGCTCTGGCCTAGAATGTGGGTTCCTTTGACATGGACACCCACCCACCCAGCCCCAGGGTCAGAAAGGGCTCCTGCTCCACCATCATTCGCTTCATCTGCAGAAGAAGCCAGAGACGACTGCCCGTGGCCACGTGTCCTCCTCTCCCCTCCTCTTCCTTGAGAAATGGCCCACTTGGTGGCATGTTCGGAAAGCTGCTGTTGTCGCCTTTGCTGCTCAGTAGCCCTGTCCCAGATTCTACCAGTTCCTCCCGGCTTATCCCTGTGGCTCCTGGAGTTGGCCAAGTGGCCAAGGAAGGGGGACCAATGGGTTCTCCCAGCCTCTGCTTAGGCACCTGCTGCGTACCTGACACCCTACCCATGTCATTTCATTTATTCCCCAGTGACTCGGCCAAGGAGGCCTCCTCCTTCCCAACTGGTAGAGGGCAGGCCGAGGCTCAGGAAGGCCAGCAACTCCTCTAGCTCAGAAGTAGCCCAGCAGGATTTGGACCCACATGTCCGCGACTCTAAAGCTGCTATTCTGTCCACTATGGCTCCTCCCAGACCCTAGGTCTTGAAAACGGGCGGCAGTTTGGAGCAAAGTCTCGTTTGTTCTCTACTCCTTAATTCTGGGGCACCGGGAGACATGAACCCTTCGTCACATGCTCTTTTGCCCCATTCACTCTGACTCCACCGCAGCCAGAAAGTTTGCTCAACTCCACTGTGGCCGCAGCTGGTGGATGTCGGGGGCGCCCAGCACACACCTCCCCGCGGGGAGACCGAGGCAGCGCAGCCCCTGGCACAGAGGGAGGTGGCCACAGCACCGCTCCCGGCTCGCCTGGCGCCCCGGGGGGGGAAGGCGACAGTTACCTTGAAGAGTTGGACTCCGTTCTCCAAGAACTTCAGTCCCATACACCTGGAGCGGCAGCCGGGGGCTCGTGGGGCCGGGAGGCCCGGGTCTCGCTGCGCAGCTGGGGAGACGCTCTGCGCGGGCGCGGCGCACCCCTCCTCCTGCCGGCGTCCTGTCCGCAGGTCCCCTAGGTCGGTGGCCGCAGCGGCCGCGTCTGGGTTGCAGAGTCCCGGCTGGCCGAGTGAAGGGACAGTGAAAGGTGCCCGGAGCCCCCTGGCCCCCGGGTCAGACGCCGGCCGGCGAGGGTGCGGAGAGAGAGACCTTGAGCAGCGCCGCGCGCGTCTTCAGCTCTGCGAGCCCCCTCTGGAGCGGCGGGAAGGTAGGTGGGCGGGCGGGCGGGCGGGCATGGCGCGCGGTGACACATACATAGGGGCGGGCGGGGGAGGGGAGGGCACCGGCGAGATGGGGGCGGGAGGGGGCGAGCGCAAGGGAAACCCCACCCCCGGGGGACCTGAGGGGCGGCGGACAGGGGGAGGGGAAGGCAGAGGCGTCTGGAGCGCGCTGGACCCTGGCTCCGGACCGGCGCGCAGGGCGAGGGGAGCGCTCCCCGGCAGCCCCGGGGCCCGCGGGGGGAAGGCGGCGCGGGAAGGGCCGAAGGGCCCGCGTCTGCAATGCGGTCGGCAGCTCCGCAGCCCGAGGGGCGTGGAGGGCTGCCCCGCAGAGCGGCCCCCATCGGCCCGGCCCCGCGTTCCCGCGGCCGGACGGGGCTCCCGGGCGCCCGGCGCGGGGTCTGCAGGGGACGCCCGGCGGGACGCGATCGGGAGGGGCGCGGTCCCCACGCCCAGGCCGCGGTTTGGAAGGATCCTCCTGAAGAGCCGGCTCGAAGTTTTTGGGGATGGGGTGCGCGGGGATGGCAGGGGAGGGCGGGGAGAGGAGGAGGTTAGGGGGCAGCGGGGAAGTGTGCAGGGGCTGGGAGCCTCCGGGCAAAAGGCGGAGGGTCTTCAAAATCCAGGAGAGACCAAGGACATCTGGAACGGAGCAGGAATTCTCCAGGACTCCTGTAGCTCCGGAGAACACCCTCCTTAGCAGTTTTGTTTCCAGGCAAAGGAATAAAAGAACTAACAGCTTTTGAACATCTTCTGTGAGCTGGTTGCTTAACATACATTTACATCTCATTTGCTTTTCCCAAAGAGCCCAATGAAGTAAATATTACAACTCCTTCTCCCCGAAAGATGTGAAAACGGGCTCAGAGAGTGATGGAGTGATCTACTCAAGGTGGAGTCTGAATTCAGACCCAGGGTCATGCTACGCAAGCTGCTGGTTCAGCTGCAGCCGTTTTGGGTCATTGAGGTTGGTTGGTGGGCTTCAGATCCTTATGGAGGAAGCTGGTGGTGGGTGATGCTAAGATTTAGCGGCCTCTGTCAGTTTGGTGGAAGCCGCTTCACACCCTCATTGGGCGAGGACTGAAGAGCAAGATGTGGGATCTTTGCTTGCTGCTCATTACAGAGAGAATAGACCAAGTTTTCCTCCATTAAAAGGCACTGAGGCGCCTCAGTTTCCCCAGGGTGACTGCTCTAATTGTGTGGGTATTTTACTGGCCATCTCTGCTAGGGGGCAGGACTGGCCCTGGTCCAACACATTCTCTGGAGCTGCCCCCCATCTCTTTCCTGCACAGAGCAGTGAAGCCTGGCGAGGGCACAGTGCCCACTCCCCCCACTGGTGCCCAGGAGCTGTGGCTAAGGTGTGCCGTTGGTTGGTGGTTCTTGGCGTCACCCTTTTCTGCCCGAGTCTGGCGGTTCCTCCGGGTCGGGTCTCTAAGTTGTAGAGCGCATTGGGCACTGCGGACATGGTGGTGATGGGGGCCCCTCAGGGGTAAACAGCATCTTCCCTCTCAGACAAAGAAATGGTATGAAATCTTGTTAGTTACTGACTCCAGTGCCTGGACCAGGGGAAAGGACCCTTCTAGAAAAACAGCAGTCCTTAAAATTCCAACCGGAGGGGTCAGGGATTCTTGTGCTAGTATTTGCCTGAGGCTCTAGGTTGGGAACAAACTGTGCCCTCATCTATAAAATGGGGTCGTATCTGACATTTGGGGTTAGTGAAGGACAATTCAAGGACAAATATTAATTAGGTAATGAATCTTGCAATGAAGAGGATGAACGTTTATGGATCACCTAGTTTTCTGAGGAGGCTCAGAAACATATAATGCGCACCTGTTATGTGCCAGACACAGCTTGATACACCTTGCAGCTGGATATTATTCCCATTTTACACACTGAGAAACTGAGACTCGGAGGCCCCCCAGGGAGTGAATGAGGGCAGGTTGGCACGACTCCACAATGCCTTCCACTACAGGCTATGGAAAACTGGGGATGGTGGCAAAGTTTTTGGACACTTTAAAGCCCGTGTTCAGAGAGTCAAAGGATGTTGGCGTCAGAAAGCCCCTGGTGGCATACGGATGCTCCACTATTCAAGGCGGGGGTCCTGGTCCTCGTGGGGCATTTCGGATGCTGCTCATCCATCCTCTGCTTGAATCCTTGACAGTTGTCTAATGCCTTGGCCAGGCTGCCCCGTCCGGTCTGCTGTCCTGGGCCAGATCTCGCCTCTGAAGGCTCAGAGCGTGGCCTGCACACTAGCAGTGTCAGCTGGGAGCTTGTTCGAAATGTGGAATCCCAGGCCTGCCCGAGACCTACTGGCTCAGGGTGTGCACGTTAATCCGATCCCCCAGGTGTCTGATGTGCCTGCTGAGGTTTGAGAAGCCGGGCTGGCTCACTCAGCAGGTTCTACGCATCCAATCACAAAATTACAGAATGGAAGAATCTCAGGGCTGGGAAGGGCTCTCAGAGAGCCTTGAGGACAGCCCTTCCTGCCGTACGTCTTCCTCTCCACGGCGTCCCCCAACTGGAACAGCAGACTCCTTGGCCATCCGCATGGGTTTGACTCCCTTCTGAGGCCTCGTCTCCTTTTCACGTGGTTCTAGTGTTTCGGCAGCTCTTGGACTTCCCAGAAGCCTCCGCCGGTTACCGTCACTGTGCCTTCAGCAGTGAACAAAGCAGGCCCGTGCCTCACTCCTGGCCCTGGTCCCCAGACCTCCTTCCATGTGACAGATCTTTCTGAATTTGAAATCAGTGCTTGGGCTGCTCTCCCCCTCCCCCGCTTCTCCTTTTGGACTGCGCATCCTCGCTTCTTTCCAGCCTTCCTCACTTGTCTCCATCAAGAGACTCTATCCACTCCCATCAGTCTTCTTCAAGCAGGTCTGGACTGCCCTTGTCCCATGTAAAGAATGATTCAGAACTGAACGCAGTCCTCCTGTTCGTGTGCTCAGCCCAGGGGAGAGCTCACCTCCTTTGTCTTGGTACTGTGCTTCTGTTAATGCAACCGACATTGATGGGCTTTTCTGGTTGCCTCATCATGGCTCATTCTGAGCCTGCAGCCAACTCAGATCTCCTTTCCATATGTACTGCTGTGGCCCGATGTCTGCCTTGGTTTGTCCTGGGACAGTGGGTAATTCTAATCCAAGTGTGGGATTTTATCTTTGTCTCTCTTAAAAATCCCTCCTGACCATCTTGGATCCTGATTCTATCGTTCTGTGAGTTTGCTATTTCTCTCAACGTAAGACCTTCTACAAAGCTGACTCGTGTGCCCCTTCCACGTCTTCACTCAGCCTGGGCTGAGTTCTAGAGCGGGGCACTAGAGACAGCCCCCTGGGGTGCCATGGAGCCACGTTTCAGTTATTGTGGCTGTGTAACACAGCATCCCCAAACTTCGTGGCTTAAATGAGAGTCATTTAACATCTCTTGTGGGTTTTACGCGTCAGGACTTGGAGCAGCCTGGCCAGGCTGTGCTGGCCGTGGCCGTCCCATGGGGCTGCAGTCAGCTGGCAGTCTGAAGGCTGGACTGAGCCTTGAAGATCCTGCTCTAGCGTGGCTCGCTCACAGGGCCAGCACATTGGTGTTGACTGTCGGCCGGGGCCCTTAGTTCTTCTGTATGCGGGCCTGCCCAATGGAGCTACCTTGTGGCATGGCGGCTTCCAGCACAAAGGGGATAGAATAGGGCCAGGCAGAAGCTGCTGTGCTTTCACGTCCCAGCTTTGGAAGTCACACACTGTCATCTCCACCGTCTTCTGCTGGTCACGCAGAGCCAGCCCTGAACTAGTGTGGGAGGGGACCTCAAGGGTGTGAATATCAGGGACTAGAGTTCGCTGGGTGGCATCTTGGAGGCTGGCTTCCACGCACCATGAAACTGGGTCTTAGAGGATGGCCAGTGCCCCCGTCCATCCAGCTGTGCCACCACGGAGTGCCTGTTTCTGTCCCTTACATGAGAATGCCGTGTAAACGCCTTGCTCAGTCCCAATATAAGGTGATTGCAGAATTCCTCTGAAGCATCCTTTTGATACCCCCACACAAGCACGCTGCCTAGCCTGCTGTCTGTGACAACACGCCTGTCTCAGTTTCCGCAGGACAGCCTTCATATAGCCCCGGGGGGTTTTCACACCCCCTCCATGTCTCTCCTCACAGCGGAATGCCCGTGGGTCCTTCAACTGTTTCCCAAGGAGGTTTCCTTCTGGTTTCCTGCTCTTTGGAAATCTCTGTTTGTGGATGTCCCTCCAGAATGTGATTCCCAGCCCCGGATGCGTGAGCCCAGCTGTGGGCCAAGCCGGACGGAGCCAGGACAACTCTTTGTCTCACCATTTGCGTGTTCCACTCCTACTGGTGCGGCCCAAGACTGTTGCGTTTCAGAGCTACGTCACACCTTTGGTTGACTTTGAAACTTGTGGACAATTAAAACCATCAGCCCGTTGTCCTGCTGGCCACCACGAAAGGGCCCCCTGTTTATCTCAAGCACAAAACAGACAGGGGAGAGGGAAGTGCCCTGTGTTAAGCTGCCTTGGCCGTGAGCCCCACTTCTGGCACAGAGACCTTGGGCAAGTGTCTTACCCCCTCTGGGTCTTGGTTGTCTCATCTGTGAAGTGGAGCTAGCTTGTGGAGTTGTGAGAATTAGAATAAGAGATGGGACGTCAGCACTTTGCAAATGGTCTGGCTCAAGGCGCACAATGGTTAGTTTTCTTCCCTGCCCTGTGATTTGATGTCCCTGTGTAAGTACCTTCGCCTCCGTGCTCTGCTCTCTGGGTTTGTGAAAGAGGCTAAAAATACTCCCCTCGAAGGAGAGTGGCAGTGATAGATGCTGTGTGTAATGTGTGTAGAGAATGCTGTGATCCCCCTGGAAGCAGAGGGCCATAGAAATACGATATGGAAAAAACTGCCTTCTGACTGCAGAACTGGGCTGGAGCGTGGAGTCTTCTGAGAGCTGGTGGAACATTTGAAAAGCACTGTTTTATTACTCTAACACCATGCAAGTGACAAACTCAGAGGGAAATGTTCTAATAATAAAGGACATGGTGTAAGTTAATGAAACACTTACAATTCTCCGCGGGTCTGTGTGGAGTGATGACGTGCGGTGACACGGAAGCACTGTGTCACCTAAGACGTGGAAATTGAAGGCATGTTTAAGGAAACTCCAATTTCTTGAAGATTCAGTTTGATTTTTTTTTTCTGAATCCATTGCAGATTCTATTTTCAGTAAAACCCTGCCATTTATAAAAGAGGAAATTACGGCAAGCCTTTTACTCATGACTCACTAGTGTTTTTGTCACTGAGAATACATAGGAGTGATGCTGAGTAGGGTGTTACCATGTTGGTTTATATCATCTTCACCATCGTACCATCATCATCACCGTCATCATCATCACCATTGACAACAACATTTTCCAGGCAGGTCTGGGGTAAGAGGAAAGAGAGGTAGGAGGATGCTTCCCCGGGCTGCCCTGCCCCCAAGGCTCTGGGGAGCGTGCACTCACCTTCTCCCTGCCCCACTCTGAATCCTAAGGGGCTGCCTCCCAAACCGTGGGCCTGAGTGGCCTTCTCTGTTCTTTCCTTTATTTTAGTCATCAGACTCTTTTTTCATGTGGCGCTTCGTGTTTTTATTTTCTTTCATTGATAAACATTGGCCATTCTGAAAAATTTTTGTCCCACATTTTTACACCCTATAGTATAGATAGGAAATACATGCTTATAAAATGAATGGATACAGTATCCTGCAACACTTGCTAAAAGTGAAATCTGAGGGGGTACAGACAGCAACTCCATAGCTTGAAAATGATCTGAGATGTAGGCATGACTTTTCCCCACAAGACGTGGCATCTCTTTGGTGTTAAAGTCCTGGCGAGTAGTTACTCTGACATTTTAGTTGTTGCTGTTGGTCTATTTGGTTTCTCAATGCGTATTCCTTTAAGGTGAGAAAACACAGAATATATAAGGGAAAAAAGCAGTATTTAACTAGGTTATCTTTTATTTTTAGAACTTTTACATGTTAGCGTTCCAATCTTGAAATAGTTCTTAGAGAACAGGCATCATCAATATGCTGGAGGGGACTCTGTCTGGTCTCAAAATCTCAAGTTCCAAAAAATGGCATGTCAGTTCCTTCGTGGCTCAGCACAGCTTCCTTGTCCTGGGGATATTCATTGATTTACTTTTTTCTGGGGTAAAATATACATAACATTTACCATTTTAACCTTTTTAAGTGGACAGTTCAGTGGCATTAAGTACATTCACATCGTTGTGTAACCATCACCACCATCCATCTCCAGAACTTTCTCGTCTTCCCACACTGAAACTCTGTCCCCGTTAGACACAAACTCCCCGTGCGCCTCCCCCAGCTCCTGGCAGCCACCATTCTACTTCCTGTCTCTGTGAATTTCACTACTCCGGGTACCTCCTGTGAGTGGAATCATACCGTATTTGTCCTTTATTGACTGGCTGATTCCCTTAGCATAGTGTCCTTAAGGTTCGTCTCTGCTGTAGCAAGGGTCAGCATTGTTTTTATTTTACAGTGACATTTTTTGAGTACCTACTATGTGCCAGGCACTAAGCTAGGCATTGCACCCACGTTTTTTCCTCTCCCCTTTCTTTCTTTGGATATATAATTTACATAGAATAAAGGGCATCTTTAGCGTACAACGCAGTCAATTGCTCACATATATAAACACCACTGTAATCACAATGAAATTAGGATGTAGACTATTTCCAGCCCCCTAGAAGGTCCCTTTGTGGCCTTCCTGGTCAGTACACCCCACCCAGGGAGACCACTATTCTGAACCTCAGTGACCAATTTTGTCTGTTTTTGAACCTGATGGAAATGTTATCTTCCCATGAGTACTCCTTTGTGTCTCGCTTCTTTTACTCAAACTGGAGAGTGTGTGCCCCTTCAAAAGGGACAGCCACTACCCAGCTCCAACTAAATGCCGCCATTCAGGAATCCAGGCTCTTTGTTGCATCATGTAGCGGTGGTGGCGGTCGTGGTGGTAGTTATTGCCGTTTTTCTTGAGAAACCAAATATCTGGATTTTTATGTAAAATCAGATGACTAATTAAAAAATTTTAAATGTGGTGTGTGTCAAAACATTGAAGAATAAACAAAGTGCATCTCTGGGTGGGGGGATAATACGATGGTGGTGGCTGTGAGAATGGACAGGAAGGACTTTGAAAAGAAGAATCAGAGACACTGAATCTTGGAGAAGAGAGAGAGGCAAGACCCAAGGACAGCCTCAACCTCTGAACCTGAGTGACTGGGAGATGGGGAGTCCCTGTGACAGCAACAGGGAAGTCAGGAAGGGCAGCTGGCTTGGGGAGAAGAGACAGTGAGTTCTGTTGTAGACAAATTGGGTTTTCAGCGGTGGGGGGATATCCACGGGGAGGTGGCCAGCAGACAGAGAGAAATGTGGGACTGGGGCTTGTGGCAATGCTCAACCTGAGGGTCTGCACATCTGGTTTTCATATAAAAACAGGGAACATTAAATTCTATCCAACAAATGCTAAAGTATACTTTAATTGCACGCTGTAACTATTTAAGGGAGAAAGTAGAAGGGCAGGAAAGGTGGAGGGAGAGAGGCTGCTGGATGGAAATGCAAGAATCCTAAGAGAAACAGAGAGAGACCAAGAAACAAAGGGAGGGAGAGACCCCGACAGACTCCAGGAAAAGTGATGTATATAAGGGAGTTCTAGAGAAAAAGAAACATAGACAAGAGTCAAGCGATGAACTTTCATCAGACATAGACAGAGATAGAGTTTAATCGCATGACAACTGTGTCTTGTGGCTCTTAGGACTTGTGGCTAATGAATTTTTAAAACTGTTGCATTTTTGCAGCTACAGGCACAAATGAGGCTAACGCTTCTTGATACTTACCTTAGGCCTAAAGAAATGAGATAAATAGCTATGATCTTCTTATATACACTGGCCAGACCTCACCACAGAACCATGGCATTGGGTTCACCTTAGATCCAGATCAAGTCAGAAGCCCAGCCTCCCGAAAGTCACCCCACCTTCTTGAGGATCCCTGGTTTAATAAAGGCCATGTATAGTTTGGGCTAGAATGTTCTCTACAGAGCGGTGTCAGAGCCAGTTTTACCTTTGAAGGATGGAGGAGAAGAGAAGAGAGACATGATGAAATTCATTCAGCTTGGTGGTGGTTGGGGGTGATTATGTTGTTGCTTTTCCTTGCCTCCTACTTCCCAGAGTTGAAGGAAAGGACCATTGAGTTCCACTATGGTGGCTACAGAGTAAAACGCTTGACCAGGTCCTGAGTTATGTGTGCGTCAAAGAAATAGTAGCCATACACTATCAAAGGGACATTTACAATTTAATTAGGAAACAGAAAATTGACAAATCAGAGGGACTTAATGCCTTAACAAGCAAATATGTATATATGAGAAAATAAATCCTCAGTACAACTCACTGATCAAGAGGAGAAAGGTGACAGATGCAGAGTAGAGAACGATTAGAATCAAGGGTGAGGAAAGCCTAGCAATTAACTGGGGGATAAATAAATAGGAGTTACACTGGAGGGGCAGAAGGGCTTCCCCCCAAAGCACCCCCAGTCTGAAAATCAGCTGTCCTGTGTGCCCACGTGAGCTGGGTCCCCTGCCTGTCCAAACCTCACACCCGTGCGTTTTCTCCCAATCCCTGGCCCCTCTGCACGCCTTGGTTGGAAACGTGGCTTTTCCAGAGTCAAAAGCCAGAACACAAGGCACCTATTCACCTCGCTGGGTTTGAAATCCTCCTCTGAAATTCCTTTAACTGCAAACGCCTTCTCCCAAGTACACTGTGCATCTTTTCAAATTTCAGACATAAACAGCGGCGTGGCCCTGCCTGGCAACCCCCTCTCGCTCTCCTGATAAAAATAGAAAGGGCCAAGGTGGGAAAAGCCGTGGGCACAGTGAGGGTTTTGTGGATCCGCGGTTTGCATGGGTGTTCCTGACCCTCTCTGCCTATTCTGGGGAGGGGCGTCTCTCGGGGGAGCTTCGAGCTGGATTCTCGGGGCATTTGTCATCCCCGGCTCCTTGGCCCCTTCCATTCTGGGCCCAAGACGCATCCCTGTGGTTGTGTGTTAAACTCTGTCCCAGGGAGAAACACGTTTACCTGTGGTTATTGGCTTGGGTGTCAACTCTGGTGGTTGTGGGGGATGGAAGAAGTGGTGGGGACAAAGTGCGGGACAACAGTTCATTTGCAGAGGCCGTTGGCATGAACACTGTCACCGGACACCCAATTGCACATGGTGGAGGCCTGGGGCTGGTGTGAGTTTGGATCAAGACAGGCGCCATCACCCACGGCCAGGTGGAGGGCTTTCGGGTAACAAGGTGTCACTCATGTGTAGCTTCCTGTGGGACGGGACAGGGGCGAGTGGAAAGTGTGGGGCGGGTGGGCAAGTTTGCTGAGCTGGGATTGATGAGACCTGTGCTGGTTCCAGCTGCAGCATTTACCAGCAACGTGGCCTTGGGTCTCAGTTTCCTCCTCAGTGAATGAGGACTTGCAATATCCCCATCGAAAGATGCAGGGTGGGGTCCCACTGCTTCTCTGCTTACAACCATCTGGTGGCTTCTGGTTACACTCAGGACACCATGACCAACAGGGCCTGCTGACCTGGCCCTGCCTCTCTCACCTCCCCTCCTCCTCTCCCCACAGGTCTCTCTTACGCTTACTCTCTACGTTTCAGCTCCATCTCATTTTCAGATTGTGAGGAAACCGAGGCCAAGAGAGGTCAAGCACCTTGCCCCAAATCATGCAGCTGGTGAAAGGCAGAGCAGAGATTCAGCGCCAGACAATTAAGTTTCAGACCCTGTGCCTTTAACCTCTCATCTTCCCGCCTGAATGAAGGAGTAAGTGAAAGAGAGCAACCAGCTGGTTGCAGAGGTTCATAAACGTTCATTTATTCCCTACCCACTTGAAAGGGTAAAATTAGATCTTTATAAGACAGTAAAGGTATAGTAAAGTGACCATCCAAACTAGGAGTGGAGTGGGCAGGGCGAGTCCTCAGTTGATTATCCAGCCCTCATCCATCAGGAGAGCTTCGTGGGGTTATGGGGTTAGAAGATATTTAAATGACGGGAGAGAAGGGTGATGACAGCCAAGGCCATGGCCTGAGGCTTGAGCTGGCAAGGGTTGGAAGCAAAGGAAGAAGACTAGAAGCTGCATCTCCCATGAGATAGCAAATCAGAAGATTGATGGAGGAGCAGGAGGACCATAGGACTCACTGGGACGTGAGGCTGAAGATGGTGCCCCAGTGGAGTCGTCAGGGCAGGACCTGCACGTGGGAGTTCTCCTTGGCCAAAAAGAAACCACGGAAGAGGTCAAGTCGGTCTGTCTTTAGTCAAACCAGACAAGAAGTGGTGGAGCTCCAGAGTCTGACGTCAGACATCAGGTCACATGTCACGGTTCAACCCCTGGTGTTTGATTGGCAGCCTGAGCTTTGCCACTTGTAGCTGCACACTCTCACCCTAACCCTCCACTGGAATCCACCAAGGCCTGAAGTGCTGGCACCTTCGTCTCAGAGGAGAGCGTCAACTGGAGTCTTCAAGCTGGGCAGGGCTCTTGGTATCCTTACCCTTTCATGGTGTTAGGACTGAGGTATTGGGTTGGACCCAAAGATAAAAGTGGATGATTGGGAAACAAGGCTGTGGGGGTCCCTGGGGGTAGGTGATATTGAACGTGTGCAGCGCTGGTTGGCCTTTGACACGTTTCAGTCAGGATGGGCTGGGTCATGCTGCAGTAACAGCAGCCCCCAAATCTCAGTGACTTGAAATAACAAGGACTTAATTCTTGCCCATGCTCATGTCCACAAGGATAGGTTGGGAGGGTTGCCCCAGGTCATCCTCATCCTCGTCAGTCCAGGTCAGGCTGATGGAGCAGCCACCAACTAGAAGGGTGCTGGTGGCCATGGTAGAGGGGAGAGAGAACTCTGGAGCATCATGTGTCAACAATTAAATGCTCCAGCCCACAGTTGGCACCTGTCACTTCTGGAACTAGTCATGTGACCCAAACCAACTAAAATGGGAGGGGAACCGTATTCCTAGGTACCAGGAGGATGAAAAGCTGAAATATTGTGAACAGCCATTATTACCGTCTCTAGTCAGGCTCTCAGTGTTAGAGTAAGGTGTGGGCTCCACCTGGCTATTTCAGACCCTAGGATCCCTTTCTTAGGGGTCAAATGTTCCCCTGAGTAAGTGAGGGTGATAATGATATCGGGGTCCTTGATACCCCCGTTATTGCGTCCTTGCTCTGGAACAGCCCCTTACACCCTGATCGGGTCGTGGACACTTGTTGGAGCTCCATTTAGTGTCCTGTTTGCCCATGGTCTAGGCCTGGTCTTCTGGAAAGAAAGGACAGCAGCCTCCTCGCTGTGGCTGTTCCTCCCCGGGGCATTAAGACCTGGAGGCCCCACTTACGACATGTTCTGGATCCGAGTCCTTGACAGAATGTGGTGGGTTCAGGGTGCTTGCCAAGGTGAGGTCCCTCTTCACTCTAGGACTGTGAGCTTCTCAGAAGGGTCCATTGTTTCCCCATGGCTTTATTCCTTGTCTCCTGGGGCCAGATCTTGGAGGCCACAGAGCTCTCTAAAAGGTGGAGGCACCCCCAGAGTTGGTTGTGGGCCTGCAGGCAGCAGACTTCCCACCTGGGGATCCCTTGCAGGCTTACCTGCTCAGCTGGTCAGTGGGGAGCTCTGCTCCCTCTGTGAAGATGGTACAAGCAAAGATTGGAGCATCTTCATCATCTGTGTTGAGAGCAAGGACGCAGTGAGGCATACCTGGAGCACGCAGGCTCCAGCTTTCCCAGTGGTGGCTTGGACCTGGCTCCAGGAAGCCTGCTTTTCCTCACTTAGCAAAGGAGGGAGGGGTAGGGGAAGCTTACTGGCTTCCTGGGAGATGGGAAGGATGAGGACTAACAGATCCCAAGCTGCCTCCCCTAGGCAAGGCCCACAGGACCAAATTCAGGGGATCGTGCTGAGATGAGGGTCTGAGAAGCTTCAAATCGCTTCATTTTTGGGCCAGAGAGGCCCTGTGGCCTTGGCCTGAGTTCATCCCTGAGGATCTAGGAGTTGTGGAATGGAGGCCTAGAAAGAGCCAAGGATGGAGGATGGGGCATGGAGGTGGGGATCAGGAGCCAGGTCATAGGAGAAGACTTAACCATCCCCGGAGCTCCTCCGCCATGCAGGGCAGGGCCCATCTGGAAAGCAGGTACTTAAAGGCTTTATGAGAAACCAGAGTTAAAGCAGACGCAGGAAGCGTTCGAAGAGTCAGGTCAAAAAGGTAGAGCCCTCAGAACATGAAGGCCTGGCTGGGGCTGTGGACTGGAACCTGGAGATGGAGTGGTCAAGAGGAGGGACAGCCAGGCTGCTTCTGTCCAGGAGCGGCCTCCCCAGCCTGCTGTACCGAAGGCCAAGTCCTGTTGGAACTTTGTTGATGAAGAGTCTAGAGAAGGGATTGTCATGACTGGCACACGGCCCAGCTTGGGTAAGAGACTGGAGGCAGAGTGGAACGGCTGGAGGGGCCATCCTGAGCGGGCTTGGCTTGGATGGGGAGGGAGCCACAGAGCCCCAGGACGTGCCGAGCAGACATAAGCGGGAGGAAACTGGCATTGATGTTTCTGCGCGTCAAAATCCTGTCCCATCGTCAGGGCCCAGCTCTGATGCTACTCTGTCCAGAGAGTTTTATCATAATCTGGGGTCAAAATTCATCTTCCTCTGTGGTTCTATACCTGTCGGTTCTTGTCACACCTGCCTTATGCCCAAGTGAGTTATGGGTGTCTGTCTCAACAGCCTGAGCTCAGAGTGGACAGGACTCCACTGCAGGGCGCCCCCAGCCTGGCACCTGGCTCTCAGGTATCTGAGGAGCTAGAGAGAAGGCAGGAGGGTGTGGCAGGTCCTTTCTCCATCTTCCAGAGTGCTGTGTCTCTAGTGAGGTTCTGGGACCACTTGCCTTCTAGGTAGCTGGGCTGTTGGTTAAGAATGCACCCCAGCTTGCCAAATCTGACTTTCCAAGGCTAGTCCCCCAAATTTACACGTTTTTGTTTTCTCTTAAAATTAATTGTGATGAAGCATAATTTACGTATAATAAAATGTAGCCACGTAAGGGCAAAGTTTGATGTGTTTTGATAAACTTACACAGTCATGTAACCATCATATTAATCATGATATAGAGTATTTCCTTCACCCCAGAAAGTTCCCTCATACTCCTGTGCAGTCAATCAACTACCCTCTTGGCTCCAGACTTCCATTTCTTTTTGTTACTGTCATTCCTTCTGGAATTTCATGTGTATGTAATTTTCTGTGTCTAACTTCTTTTGCTCATCTTGCTTTCAATATTCCTCCATGTTGTTTGTGTCTATAGTTCATTTTTTTTAATTACTGAGTAGCATTTCATTGTATGGACATACCACAATTTGTTTATTCATTTCGCCTATTGATGAGTATTTGAGTTGTTTCCAGATTCAGGCTATTAGGAATCAAACTGTGATGAACAGGTTTGTGTGTATGTCTCTGTGTGTATGTGTATTACGTATATTTTATTTCTCTTGGGTAAATATCAAGGAGTGGGGTTGTTGGGTTATACAATGTGTACGTTCAATTTAGTAAGAAACTATCAAATGCTTCTCCAAAGTGGTTGTACCATTTTGCATTCCCATGAACAACATATGAGAGTTCCAGTGACTTCACATTCTCATCGACACTTGATTTTGTCAGTATTTTCTTTATTATATATGTATATATAATTATTATAATATACATCTTATATATACATCTTATATATGTATATATAATAAATAAAATATGTAATTAAACTTTAATTGAAATATATAATATGTGATAAATTACATGTATACATTCAGCAGTAACTGAAAAACATTTACTTGTAAAGAAATGCTCCTTTTCTTTTCCTAAGGGAAAAGTAAAAAAAATTCATGACAAGTGATGCGCAAAGATGATACTCTAGTATCAGTGGAACATCAGAAAATATAATGAGTAGTTTTATTTCTAGAAATATCTAAATAGGAACCAAATGATATTTAGTATAAAGTACAGATATTTAGTCGAGTGTGAAGTTGTAGGCTTCCTGAAATCTTCCATTTTTATTTTCTTAACTTTGAAGTGTTAAAAACCAAATATAAATTCTTCAAATGTTCTTTCACAATTCCTAAGTCTTGTCATTAAAAAATATGGAGTGCTTCACGGATTTCATGTCACCCTTGCATGGGGCCATGCTAATCTCTGTATCCTTCCAATTTTAGTACATGTGCACTGCAGGCTTTGAAGTTTTAGTTATTTAAACGAACGAATGGAGGTACCTCACTGTGGTTTCGATTTGCATTTTCCTAATGACTATAATGTTGAGCACTTTTTGGTGTGCTTACTGGCCATTTGTATATCTTCTTTTTGAAATGTCTCTTCAAATCTTTTGCCCATTGTGTGTGTAGGGGGTGTTTAACTTCTTACTGAACTTTAAGAGTTCTTTATACATTCTGGATACAAGTCTTTTGTTGCAAATAAGCATTGCAAACATTTTCTCCCAGTCTGTGGCTTTCCTTTTCATTTCCTTAACAGTGAATTTCAAAGAGGAGAAGTCTTTAATTTTGATGAAGTCCAGATTTCCAGTTTTTCCTCTTGTAATTAGTGTTTTTTTGTGTCCTACCTAAGAAATCTTTGCCTATCAAGATCACAGAGATTTTCTCCTGGAAGTTTTACAGTTTTAATTTTTGTGTTTAGTTCTATGATATTTCTTGAGCTGTTTTTTGTGTGTGGTATGAGGTAAGAGTTAAGGTTAATGTCTTTTTCTTACAGATGTTCAGCTTTCCAGCACCATTTGTTGAAAAAATTCGTTTTTCCCTACTAAATTACCTTGGCGCCTTTGTTCAAAATTAACATGTTAAATTGTCTGTCCACTCATTCCTGATGGATCATGTTTTGTGATGATACTGGATGATATTACTTTGTAGATTTCTTTTTCCAAATGATTCGCAGCTCAAATCTGCATTTTGGCCAAGCACCTCTGGCATCACACCCTTCGACTGTAGGGCAGTGGTTCCCAGTCAGGAGCAGGGACAATAATCACCAATGCCAGAGCCCCACTTTCAAAGGGCCTGGTTCAGCAGGCCTGGAGGAGGCCCCCGAAAACAACTCCCTCCAACTATGAGCTGTTGATTCTTCAGTTGAGAACAGTGGCTATATCCTCTCCTTTCCATTCATGTGTCCAGTAGACCCATCACGACTGACTCTTCTGGGAGTCTCTGAGGTGCCATCATGACCAAGGTTTGGTAGAGGCAGAGATGAGCAAACAGGCCAGAGCAGCCCCAAGTGTGGGGTGCAGACGGGGGTGGACAGAGCCCTGTGGGAAGAGTGGGTGAATCTGGTGGTCCTGGGTGCCACTGTGGGTGCTGCAGTTGGGGACCCAGGGGAGGCCTCTCTTTGCCTTGCAAAGACCCCCATGAGGCCTGGCTACACCTCCCATGCTGGTTCGAGCCTGAACACGAGGCTCCTGCTTGAGGTTAAGGCTGCACGTCACATCCCCTGCAGGCCTGGATTTCTGGCTTTGTCGTGGGACGGCAGCGTCACGCTGTCTCCCCGCGCTCTGTCCCTGGTGGAAAGTTTCCTCTCGGGAGGTGCGGAGAGAAGGCAGCTCTGTTGGAGTTCTGTGACCGCTGGGCTGTCCACGTACCTTGGTCTCAGTCCACCATGCCCCATTTGTTTACCGTCTGGGCCGCTTCTCCCAGGCGGATTGACTGTCCCTCACGCCCAATTTCACACCCCACCTGAAGCCATTTGGCCTTTCTCCCCCGCTCCTCCCTCTGAGCAGCGCTCCTGGGGATGCTGCCCAGCCTGATTGCTCAAATGTGCAAACCCAGTAACTGGGCAGGGCCCCCAGGCCCCGGAGGCATGAACCACGTCAGCTGTACATGGCTTTCTTTCTGGCCTGGGCTGGAGCCTGGCAGTTCTGTGAGGAGAGGGGAGCCTGCTGTTCTCTAGAATGGTCCAGAAACTCCTGCAACTGGCTGTTGTTCTCAGAGTGCCTGTAGCCCAGGTGCTGGGGGAGGCGGCTGATCTAGCTCTGCACTTGCTCAGCGGTGGTTCTCAGCCCTGGTTGCACGTGAGCACCACCTGGAGAGCTTCGAACGTCTCCGAAGCCCACGCTGTGTGCCAGACCAATTCAGCCAGAATCTCTGGGGGTGGGCCTCCAGTCTCAGGAGGTCTGAAGTTCCCCAGGGGGTTCCAACATGGTGCTAAGTGTGAGAGCTGCTGCTCTAAGGGGACCTACACCAGTGAGATGAGGCGAGGCCGAGAGGGAGGCTCTGAAACTAACCTCCCCGGACAAAACAAGCCACTCTGTTTTGTTTTGGTTTTGATTAAAATCATGGGGGTATCACCCTTCTTTCTTTAAATCTCCATTCGATGCTTGACGGATACTCTTACAATGTCTGGTTCTAAGATCACCTTTTGGGTGCAAAATATAGTCCCTCTGGCTGGGGAACAGCCGGGGAACAGGATGCAGAGGGCAGAGGATCTGTTTGGCTCTGTGTTTTCCGTCGTCGGCACGTTGCTGTGGTATCTTGGGTTGGTGATGACTGGCGGAGCAGGGCGCTGTGTTGGACTGTGGCTCAGGAGAGCTGGTTCGCCCGGTGGCACCACTCTAGTCTCTCCTGTGCCCCCCTCACCCACTCATGCCCTGATTCTCACCTTGGGCTTGTCATCCCCACAAGCCCCCAGTCCAAGCGTCCTGCTTTCCGACCACAGCGCCCTCTCCTTCCGCCCACCTGTGGCCCCCGTCCCTTCACACCCTCATTGGGATCTCCACCCTTTCCTAGCCTTCAGCCCTCTCCTTCCCTCTTACTCAGCCTATCATTTCAGTGACACTTTTGCTAGCCCACTCAACTCCTGCACTCCTTCCGGATTTCATAGAGAAAACTGAAGCTGTAGATTAAAATTCTGCACCTTCCAAACCCGTCAGCATCCTCGCTCACCCTCTCCTTGACCTCCTGATTGCCATCGTGGAGCTTCCCTCCTCATCTCTGAGGCCAATCCTCCACCTCCCCTGGGGTGCCCACACCTCCCCAGGACCTCACACTGGTGATCTCCTCTCTGTTGTCTATTCACCCCCTGGCTTTCACCTCCATCACTCTATGAGAACAGCTTTGGCTGATGTGACCTGCAGCTTCCGTCTTACCAAATCTGATGGATTTTTCACTCTTTGTTGGGCTGCCCCTTGACATCTTAGCAGCATGAGGCACAGCTGACCACTCCCTTCTTCAGATGCTCCTCTCCCTTGGCTCTCTCCTGGTTTTCCCTCTACCTCTCTGCCCACTCCTTCTCAGTCTTCTCTGTAGACTCATTCTTTGCTCTCAAGCCAGTAACTGTAGACATTTCCCAAGCTGGTTCCTAGGTGCCTTTATCTTTCTGCTCAAAGCAGTTACACCCTGAGTCCAATGATCACCAAGTCCTAGTGTTGCACATATTTTGTCTCCAGTCTAGATCTTTCTTTTGAGCTCAAGGCATACATAGCCAACTGCCTCCTTGTCCTTTTTTCTTTGATTGTGGTATAAAATGCAGAAAATCAAACTGACCGCCTTAACCATTTCCAAGAGGACAGTTCAGTAGTGTTAGTTATATTCACGTTGTTGTGCAATCGATTTCCAGAACTTTTTCATCTGGCAAAATTGAAACTCTATACTCATGAAACAGTAACTCCCCTTTCTCCCCTCCCCTCATCCCCTGGTAACCACCTTCTACTTTCTGTTTTCATGAGTTTGAATCTCTAGATATCCTCATATAAGTAGAGTCATATGGTATTTGTCTTTCTGTGACTGACTTTTATCACTTAGTGTAATGTCCTCAAGATTCATCCATGTTGTAGAATATTTCAGAATTTCCTTTCTTTTTAAGGCTGAATAATATTCCGTTGTATTTGTGTATCACATTTTGTTTCTCCATTCATCCATCCATCGATGGATCCTTGGGTTGCTTCTGCCTCTTGGCCACTGTGAATAGTGCTGCTATGAACATGGGAGTACAAATATCTCTTTGAGACCCTGCTTTCAGTCCTTTTGGATGTATACCCAGAAGTGGGATTGTTGGATCATACAATCCTTCTATTTTTAATTTTTTGTGGAACTGCTTTACTGTTTTCCAAAGCAGATGCGCCATTTTACACTCCCGCTAACAGTGCACGAGGTTTCCAGTTTCTTCACATCGTCACCAACACTGGCTGTTTCCTGGGTTTTTTTTTTTTAGCTGGTAACCATCCTAATGGGTGTGAGGTGATAATTCATTGTGGTTTTGATTTACATTTTCCTAATGATTAGTGATGTTGAGCATCTCTTCATACGCTTGCCAGCCATTTGTATATCTTCTTTGGAGAAATGTCTTTTCTAGTCCTTTGCCCATTTTTTAATTGGGTTATTTGTTTTTTGTACTTGTTGAGTTGTAGGAGTCTTTGTGTATTCTGGATTATTAAACCCCTATTATATATATGGTTTACAAATATTTTCTCAATCCATAGGTTGCCTTTCACTCTGTTGATTGTCTCCTTGGATACACACAAGTTTTAAATTTTGATGTAGTCTAATTTGTCTGTTTTTACTATTGTTGCCTATGCTTTTGGTGTCATATCCAGGGAATCCTTGCCAAATCCAATGTCATGAAGCTTTTCCCTATGTTTTCTTCTAAGAGTTGTATAGTTTTAGGTCTTTGATGCATTTTGAGTTAATTTTTGTATGTGGCATAAGGTCCAACTTCAATCTTTTGCATATAGATATCCACTGTTCTCAAGACCATTTGTTCAAGAGACTGTCCTTTCTCCATTGAGTGGTTTTATCGTTTTTGTTGAAAATCATTTGACCAAATATTCAAGGGTTTATTTCTGGACTCTCTGTTCTATTCCATTGGTCCGTGTGTCTATCTTTATGACAGTACCACACTGTTTTGATTACTACAGCTTTGTAATAAGTTCCTCCTTGCCCCTTTAAAAAACATTCAGTTTTTGTTTTCTCACGTATGTGTGTGTGTGTGTGTGTGGGGGGGGGGATCCAACTTAGAGTCAATTATTCTACAGGTTTATCACCTTTCTGCCCAAATCATGCCCTGTTCCTCTCCAGGTTTTGCTTCCCTGAGGCAACCGCTTCCACTCTTTTATCTTTTTCAGTTGGAATGCTCTCCACATCCTTTAGATAATATGCACATAGTGGTGCTTCCTGGTCTTTAAGTTTCAGGCTGTATCTATTCACTTCTCCTTGTGTTGGAAATGAGGATTTAGCTCTTACCACTACTTCCCAGAATGTGCACACCTTCTGTCCCCTTGAGCCTCCTGATAAAGTTAGGTCAAAATTTTGGACAAGTGAGTATAATGGCACTACTGTAACCGTGGAAATGTGCTTCACGGCTGAGCCACATAGTGTCCTCTCATAGATTTTCCTTTCTTAGGGAACTTCTTGTTTTCCCTGGATGTAATAATATTTCTGTTTGCTACAGATGTTTGTCTACATATGTTGTTGTCTACATAGGTATCATTAATTTAACCCCAGAGCGTGCCTAGGAGCTCCCTTGGTACAACCCCGCCAAGCGTCAGGAAGCCCCCAGCTTGGGGATGGGTCGCGTGTCCCTGAGCAGGGCGCCTGCCTTCGCTGGGGAGAGGCTCATTCACAGGGAGGTGATTGAAAGTAATCATCACTGATCAAGTTCCTCCTATGTGGGTGCTGGGCTGGAGTGCCAGGGATGCTATGACAATATTCTGCACACCTGGGACTTACTGTTGAGTGAGAGATGGGTGTGGAGACAATGGTTCCAATATGAGGCGAGCTTTGATGAGAAGTTAAGAGAGGACAAGTTAGGAACAATTATTTCTGATTAGAAGTTCCAAGAAGAGCTTTAGTGGTGGGGCTGGTTTTAAGCTGAATTAAGATCTCAATGGGAACGGGGCTGGCCCCGTGGCCGAGAGGTTAGGTCTGTGCGCTCCGCTGCAGGCGGCCCAGTGTTTCGTTGGTTCGAATCCTGGGCGCGGACATGGCACTGCTCGTCAGACCACGCTGAGGCAGCGTCCCACATGCCACAACTAGAGGAACCCACAACGAAGAATACACAACTATGTACCGGGGGGCTTTGGGGAGAAAAAGAAAAAAAAAAAAAAAGATCTCAATGGGAAGGATTGGCGGTGCAGAGAGAAGGACACTTAGGTGCAGGGAGAAGGGGGAAGCAGAGGGACAGAGATAGGAAGGCATATATAGGTTCAGGGAAAGACGAGAGGCTCAGTGTGGCCATGGCGTGGGATGCGTGTGGATGCATCATCCAAATGAGAGCTGACATGTAGTGGGCATCTCTGTGCTAGGCATGGAGCTCAGCATTTTATTGGCACCATACTAGTGGTTCTTAAAATGTCATACCCTGGAAACTTGTTAGAAATGTAAACCTTTGAGCCCCACCCAACTCACTGAATCAAAAACTCTGGGAGTGGGGCCAGCAATCTGTGTTTTAGCAAGCGCTCCAGATGATTCCACGGCATGGTAATGTTTGAGAACCACTACACTCTACAACTTGATGCTTCCAACAATGCCGCCGTTAGACACTCCTTATCCCCACTTTACAGATGGGGCAGCTGTCTCAGAGCGAGGAGGAAACTTACCAAAGGTCAGGCAGGGTACTGGAGCCAGCTCGCACTGGTTCTTGAGAGCAAATTTTGAGCATCTCTTCTCAACTCTAAATTTAGTGATGTCACATTGGTAGTTTGCAATTGGCCCTGGTGGAAGTGTTAACACCATGGAAATTAGCAAATGCTACAAATCAGGGCATCAAGCCCACCGTGAGAGCCAATTGTTAAACACGCCCCAGCCTACCACTCCCCAGGTCACTCGGTGGTAAGTGATTGGTAGGACTGGGTCTTGAACCCCGACAGCCTGGCTACCGAGTGTGTGCTCTTAACCACTAGGTTACACTTATTCTGCAAAGCTGGGATGGCAGGCTGGGGCCACAATGTGGAAATCTTTAAGTGCACATGAAAAATTTGGGCTTTATTCTGCACACATGGGATTTTTCAGAGTTTTGAATAGGTGAGTGGTATGATTGTACGTTTGGGCAGGAGAACTGAATGGTTGGCTGTGGCTTTTCAGTTTGCAAATATGGCAAAAAAATGGGATGGGGGTGTTGTAAGGAGAGTCAAAACAGTTGTACTTGATAGAGAAGGACCTCGACAGCCAGTGGGTTGCCGGTTCGCAGAAGAGGTTGTGAGGCACTACAGAGCAGAGGCCTCCTGCTCACAAGGCCTCCTTGTCCTTCAGGAGAAAGGTCCCCTGTCTCTCACTCCAACCGTCTGCCGCAGCGTGTACTGGGCTTGACGCAGCAGCTGCTGGCCAGAGTCGTCCCAGGAGCCCCTGGTCCAGGTCAGGATCCACTCTGCAGCCACGATGGCAGATAGCTTGGTCCCTTCCCACGTTCATTCCTCCTTCTCTTCAGACCCCTTCCCATCAAAGCAGCCGTGCGCTTCAGGCGAAGCTGGACCCCCTTGGAGCCTGTGAGTTCCGGTTGGATTGAAGCCAGTGGTTCTCAAAGCTTGTGGTCACAGGACACCTAGGAACTGAGGACCCCCAAAGACCTTTTGTCCATGTGTCATGTTAATTGATATTACCATACTAGAAATCAAATCTGAGGATTAAAAATTTACTTATTAATTCATTTAAAAATAATAGACCCATTACCTGTTAACATATTTTTATGAGAAATTAGTATATTTTCTAACACAAAAAATATTTCATGAGAATATCTAGTTGTAAAAGAGAGGAATATTTGTGAGTTGTATAGTTGAAATTTGCAAATAGAGAGAATCTCAAATGTTCTCGCCACACACACACAAAAAGGATGGCTACGTGAGATGAGGGATATGCTAATTACTCAGTCGTAGTAATCATTTCATAATGTATACCTGGATCAAAACATCATGTTGGGGGCTGGCCCCGTGGCTGGGTGGTTAAGTTCGCATGCTCCACTTCGGCGGCCCAGGTTTCGCTGGTTCGGATCCTGGGTGTGGACATGGCACCGCTCGTCAGGCCATGCTGAGGTGGCGTCCCACATGCCACAGCTAGAAGTAAAATATATACAACTATGTTCTGGGGGATTTGGGGAGAAAAAGCAAAAAAAAAAAAAAGAACACATCATGTTGTACAACCTAAATATATACAATTTTTGCTTGTCAATCGTACCTCAATAAAGCTGAGGGGAATAAAAGAGGAGTATTTTCATAGCCCTTTCAGATACTTGTGGATATTTTTCTTTGCTACCACACAGAAACTCAACAAGAGGTAGGTTTTTTTTTCTTCCAAGTAATGTTATTGGGATCATAATGGTTTATAACATTGTGTAATTCTGGGTGAACATTATTGTTTATCAATTCTTCAATACACCTCATCGTGCTCACCCCTAGTAGTCTAATTTTTATCCATCACCATACATATGTGCCCCTTTATCCCTTTCACCCACCCCCAACCCCTTCCCCTCTGCTAACCACTAATCTGTTCTCTTTATCCATATGTTTGTTATCTTCCACATATGAGTGAAATCATGTAGTCTTTGTCTTTCTCTGTCTAACTTATTTTGCTTAACATCATACCCTCAAAGTCCATCCATGTTGTTGCAAATGGGATGATTTTGTCTTTTTTTATGGCTGAGCAGTATTCCATTGTAAATGTATACCACATCTTCTTTATCCATTCATCAGTCGATGGTCACTTGGGTTGCTGCCACATCTTAACTACTGTGAATAGTGCTGCAGTGAACATAGGGATGCATAAGTCTCTTTGGATTGTTGATTTCAAGTTCTTTGGATAAATACCCAGCAATGGGATAGCTGGATCATATGGTATTTCTATTTGTCATTTCTTGAGAAATCACCATACTGTTTTCCATAGTGGCTGCACCAGTTTGCATTCCCACCAGCAGTGTATGAGGGTTCCCTTTTCTCCACAGACTCTCCAACATTTGTTGTTTTTTGTCTTGGTGATTACAGCCATTCTGACTGGTGGAAGGTGATACCTCGCTGTAGTTTTTTTTTTTTAAGATTTTATTTATTTTATTTTTTCCTTTTTCTCCCCAAAGCCCCCCGGTACATAGTTGTATATTCTTTGTTGTGGGTCCTTGTAGTTGTGGCATGTGGGACGCTGCCTCAGCGTGGTTTGATGAGCAGTGCCATGTCCGCGCCCAGGATTCGAACCAATGAAACACTGGGCTGCCTGCAGCGGAGCACGCGAACTTAACCACTCGGCCACGGAGACAGCCCCAACCTCGCTGTAGTTTTGATTGGTGTTTCCCTAATAATTAGTGATGTTGAGCATCGTTTCATGTGTTTGTTGGCCATCTGTTTAACTTCCTTGGAAAATTTCTGTTCATATCCTCTGCCCATTTTTTGATTGTGTTGTTTGGGTTTTTTTGTTGAGTTGTATGAGTTCTTTATATATTTTGGACTCCAACCCCTTGTCTGATAAATGATTTGCAAATATTTTCTCCCAGCTGGTGGGTTGCAAGAGGTGGTTTTTTGAAGGTTAGGTGCAATGTGGTATCTGAAATGAGATCAATGAACTTTTCATACTCTGTTGTGTTAAAATCTATTGGTGTATCTTGCATTTTGGGTGGATCTTCTACCTATCTGTGATTATTAGGAAATACAGGTTTGCTGAGTGTGCACATCTTCCTTGTATTGACACATTTGGTTATGCAACGTCAAAAAATCACATTTTTCTTTTTTCTTTTTGAGGAAGATTAGCTCTGAGCTAATATCTGCTGCCAGTCCTCCTCTTTTTGCTGAGGAAGACTGGCACTGAGCTAACATCCATGCTCGTCTTCCTCTACTTTATATGTGGGACGCCTACCACAGCATGGCTTGCCAAGCGGTGCCGTGTCCCCACCCGGGATTGCAATCCGTGAATCCCGGGCCTCCAAAGTGGAACGTACGAACTTAACCGGTGCGGCACCAGGCCGGCCCCTCACATCTGTTAATGTCACCATCAGAAAGTCTTTATTGGAAAGCTTCCAAGCTAATGAAATCAGACACAAGTTTTGCAAAATTCTAATTTTTGTTTGAAAGCTTGAATTTCATTGTTGGCCACAAACACTGGCAGTTGATTTCCTTGAAATGACCGGCTCACTTTGTTCATTTTCAAGAAACTTTCTGCCAAACACCCAAGTTTGAATGACTGTAGTTTGGCAATTATTCTTTCACATAAAAATAACGTTCTCTGAAAAAAAGCAGCCGGGTTAATTTGCAACTCAAGCAATTGGACAAGTGCTTTTCTCTAGAAAGCCATTTTCTTTGATGCATCTGACATGCCTTATGCTTACTTTTCATTTCATCACATAGGATATTAAAAAGTCATGCTCAAAAAAGATGTGTTTAGGTGTTGAGACTTAGTAAAATTAAGAATTCTCACTGCTTCATCAAGAACATTCTAAAGTGAAGCTGGCTTTTTAATTTTTCTTTTAACTGGGAGAGCTTGGCACCGAGGCCTCCAATGGCAGTTGAAGCCACCATTGCTTTCGCATCATCCATGCAGATGTCGACATGGTTGATAAACCTTAAGACAAGCCATCCAGGATAAACCGTAAGATTAAAAAACATGCTTCAACATTTTGAATATTTCAGTACCACTGGTGCTTGTTGCCAAGCACTCACATAAAAGATGCTCCTTGATAATTAGTGAGTGCTGATCGTGGAGAAATACAAGCAAAACAGCCAATCCAGCCACGCCCGTACATTTGCCCATTTGTAAGGCAAGCGTACGATTCTGCCCGTGAGAGATCGGCTCAGTCTTCGTGTTCACAGCTGCATCTTTCATTTGACGAGTTGCCGTGTGGTCAGGAAGTGGTGGTGCTGTGATTTCTCTCGGAGTTTGCATTCAGCAGGCATTTGGCGGTGTCAACTGTGCAAGAATTTCTTAGGCTTTCCATTAATGCAATTTAATCATTTATTCTGTAAGATGTGTCTGTGGCTTTTTCATTTCTAGTTTAAAGAGCTGTAACAAATGGTTTTTGGCTTTTTAAGAGCTCGTAACGTCCTCGTTTAAAATATTTAATTCCTTTTTCTTTAGACTCTGGTCTTAAAATGATACCACAACTTAGATGGCCCCATCAGGGTGGGGGGGGGGAGGATAAGACGAGCAGGTGCCTAGGGCACAGGACTTGAGGAGGTGCTCACTCTGCCACCTGCACTTGCAGGACCCTGCGAGTGAGTACATTTTACACCCAGGGCCCCTAGTCCTGGTCCCAGGCACAGTAATGCTATTCGGAAATGTTCTGTTGCATTTGACAAAAAAAGTAAATAATTAATTTCTATAAAGCTGAGGGAGAGATTGCTTTCATCATATTTTTGCGTCTTATTTACAGTTTCTCGCAGTTTCTTTGGAGTAGGTTCCTCCTACCTACCAGTCAGCAAGCTCTCTGACGAGTCACTTTCATCGTTGTAGGATCTTGAGATTTACGTGGTGTTGTGGTGGGTTGCGAAGGTGAGTCTTCCGAGCTCCCCTCTTTAAGCTGGTGAGCCATCCTGAAACGTAAGAAAATATATCTTAGAAATAAAATTTCTTTTATTGCAGAATCTAATATCATTAAACCCTAAAGTAGGAGTTGGAGATCAAATTTAAAGAGTAAAATAATTTTTGGAACATTTAACAAATAATTTTTCAAAACAAGATAACAAATTGTACTTTTTATGTTTCCGTACAGGTGCAAGGCAAACTTTGGGATTTCAAAATAATGATTTGTTGGATAGTAATAGCATTATAGAATGTAACAAGTATAACTAAAAACAGCCGGTAAGAGCACAGTAGAGGTACGGAGAACAAACTGAGTTAATCTCTGAAAATGCATGTATTTATGTCCTAAGCTTACTTTCCTTAGAAAATTCTAGAAAACACAGGGATACATTCCATGAGCTGTGAGAGCAATGACATATCACATATCATGGTGCCTCTGGAAAATTCTGCTGTACACTCAGGAGAGAATGAACACGAACAAGACAAGTGAAGTCTTGATATTATGAAAATAGTTTTGATCTTACAGACCCATTTAAAGGGATCCCACTATCCCACTTTGAGAACCTCTGGTCTAAGATCATGTTAGTCCTCTTGCCAGTGTTTGGTTTAGGCAAAGTGATGTGACACGATTCTGGCCAATGAGAAAGGAGAATTCTGCTGGGTGGTTTCTGGGAAGGTTTCCTAGTCCTTAAGAGAGAAATGCAAGAGATAATCTCTTGTTCCGTTGGACGCTGTTGGGATTGGACGTAATGCCTGGGACTGTTGCAGCCATCTCATGCCCTTGAGTTATGCTTGATTCGTGTCTTCCTTTCACACTCCACATCCAATGTGTTAGCAAATCCCGTGAGCTCTACTGCTAAAATACGTCCAGGATCTGACCTTCTTCCACCACTGCATACTCCCCACTCAGTCCAAGCACCATCATTCCTCACTCAGATTATTGTAATATTTTCCTAATGTTTCTCTTCCCCTTGCTTCTCATATTATCCACAGGGCAGCCAGGGTAAGTCTTCTAAAAAGAAGTCCAGATCATGTCATTCTTCTGTTCAAAACCTTTCAGTGGCTGTCCCTCTCTCAGGATAGAGGCCCAAGTCCTTACCGTGACCACGAGGACCTACCTGCTCTGGCTGCCACCTACCTCTTCCTGCTGCTCTGCCCCTTCCTTACTCATCCATCTTCCCTGGTCCCTGTTCCTCGAACAAACCAAGCATGCTCCTGTCCCCAGGCCTTGCCCTTGCTTTTCTCTCTGCCTGCAGTGTTCTTCTGGATGGCTGCATGGCTTGCTCCCTTAGTTCATTGACGCCTTTGTTCCGAGATGCCTTCTCATCAACCCCACCCTCTTCATCCTGCTTTATTTTTCTTCATGGAATTTTCATCTTTGATCTATCATTTAGTAATTTGTTTATTGCCTATCTCCCCCACCATAAATCAAGTTCCACGAGGGCTCCGCTTTGTTCTGCACTGTAACCTTATCACCTGGAAAAGTGCTTGGCATTTAGTAGCGCTCATTAAGTAAGAATTCCAGAAAGAGAGAAAAAAGTATATGGAGAAGAGGAAACAGTGACTAAGAATTTCATAGAATTAAGAAAGAAAAAACTTGAACTTCAAAAGTTCATAGAATACCAAATGGGGTAGATTGACTCAAAACAAACAAATACTCAAGCTTGACGCTTTGCAGAGAAGTCTCAGAACACCAAACACGGAGGAAATTCTGGAAGTTTACAGAAAGAAAAAGCAGATCATGTACAAATACAAGAATTACATTGACATCAGAGTTCTCAATAGAATGAAGCAATGAGGCAGGGGAAATAAGGACTTGTAAATAACTTACTAAGATTTGTCATTCTCTAAAAAAGAAATTTTAAATAAAGGGAGAAAAATTGTCTATAGCAATCAAGAACTGATTTTGGGTGATGCCAGTATGGCAGAGTGGGGAGGATGTTGAGGGGATGTAGAGACCAGAAAGAGGTGAGTGAGTGCCAGGGAGAACGAAATTGATAATGAAAAGTAAACATAGGTACGATTCTTAAAAAGTTAGGGAAAATGACTAGCAGAGTACAAATGGAAGATACGACTTTCGTTCCAGCAGAAGAAAATCTGATTCATGCAATGGAAAGTAGAAAAGAGAGAGGAAAACATATGTAATAAATATAGTAAACACACAAAAAATGGCTGGATTAAGTCCAAATATACTAGTAACTAAAATAAATGTAAATGAGTTACACTTTCTGATCAGATTGGATTATACACAAAACAAGATCAAGCAACGTGTTGTCTTCCAGAGACTGTGGCAGATGCTGGTGTTATTCCCAGCCACTTCTTTGTTATTGCTTTCCTTTATAGAGGCTGAAACATTGGATGGTTACTTTCTTAGTCTCCATTACAGGTGAGTGGCCTTGGGACCCAGTTCTGGCCCAGGAGACATAAGTGGAAGTCAGTTGGACCAAATTGTCACAAAAAGCAATAGAAACTTGCATAGATCAATAAACATTAAAAAAATTAGGCTTCCCTACATCAAAAAGCCCTAAGACCAGACGATTATATCAAACTTTTATGGGACAGATAATCCCTATCTTATACAAGTTTTCCAGAAAATAAGGGTGAAATGAATAAAATGATTTCATGAGGCTAGCGTAATCTTGATTCCAACACTGGTGGAACTCGCAAGAGAAGAAAATTGTAGACCTGTTTCATTTATAAGCATAACTGTGAAAATCCTAAATGAGACATCAACTGAACTAATCCAAATATGGGTTTTTTTAAAAAAATAAAACATCACGGGGCTGACCCCGTGGCCGAGTGGTTAAGTTCGCGTGCTCCGCTGCAGGCGGCCCAGTGCTTCGTTAGTTCGAATCCTGGGTGCGGACATGGCACTGCTCATCAGACCACGCTGAGGCAGCGTCCCACATGCCACAACTAGAAGAACCCACAACGAAGAATACACAACTATGTACCGGGGGGCTTTGGGGAGAAAAAGGAAAAAATAAAATCTTTAAAATAAATAAATAAATAAATAAATAAATAAAATATCACGACCAAGTAGAGTTAATTTCAGAAAAGCAAGAAAGGCTTAACATCAGAAAAATAAAGTCAATGTAATTCACCATATTAATGGACTGCAGGAAAAAAAGCACATCACAGATCAAGAGACAATTCTATCCACTCTATTCACAGATATATAAATGGTTTTTGATAAACTACACATCTATTTATGGTTTTCAAAATTCTTGGAAAATTAAGAATAGATAGAAACTGCCTTGATAAAGCTTATCTACCAAAAATTTCATACTTAAAGAGAAACTTTATAAGCATTCTTTTTAATATTAGGCATAAAACAAAGATGCTCAATATTCAACATAGCAATAGAAGCGTTGTCAATGCAATAAGGCAAGAAAAACAAATAAGAGACCAATCAGAAGGGAAGAATAAAAACTATCATTATTTATAGAAAAGATGATTAATTATGTAAAAACCCAGCAGAATCTACAAGCTTCTGGTACTAATAAGAGAGTTTAACAAATTTACCAGATTCACGATCAACTCAGGAAAATCAGGAACATTTCTGTACTCCAGAAAAAACCAACCAGAGAATAAAATAACATTTGCAATAGTAACAAAAATTTCAATGAAAAAAATGCTTGAGAGGCTTATAAATAAAATTTTGAAACTAAAGTTAAGGTCTTAAATTTACACATGACTAAATGACAAGATAGACCTATACTATCCAATTCGTAGCCACTAGCCATATGTGAGCACTTGAAATGTGGCTAATTCAAACTTAACTGTCATGTAAGTATAAAATAAATGCTAGATTTTGAAGATTTAGTATAACAAAAGAATGTAAATTAATGAAAATTAATGTTTTTTATATTGATCACATTGAAATTAAGTATTTTGGGTTTGGTGGGTTAAATAAAATGTACTATTAAAATTAATTTCACCTGTTTCTTTTTACCTTTAAAAAATGTTGCTATTAGAATTTTTCAAACGGCATTTGTGGCTCACATGATATTTCCGTTGCACGGTGGTAGACCATGATTTCATATGGGACAACTTAATCTTATGATGATATAAGCTGTCCTTTAATTAGTCTATATCTAATGCAATTTCAATCACAATTCCAGCAGAGGTTTTTTGCGTGTAAAACTTAGAAAAATGGTAATGAAAGACTATCAAGTGGGCAATTTACAAAAGGTGAAATCTGAATGGCTAAAAACTTTTTGAAGACATACTTTACCTCCATGGCCATAAGAAAAACAGTTAAACAAAAAAAAAGCAGTCCCATTTTACACTCCAACATTGACAATCTTAGAAAGTTGGATAATGTCAAGTACTAGTAAGATGGTGAGGAAACAGGCACGCTCGTGCCCTGTTGGTGAAGTGTAAACCCATTGCAGGCATTCTGAAAACCAATCCACTGGGACTTAGGGAAACCAAGTGAGTGTGTGTCTTGTAACTCAGCAGGCCAAATCTGGGACATATAAGCCCAAGAATTTCCTGCAAAGATGCATAAAGGGACACAGACATGGACGTCCATCATTACGTTATTTGTGGTAGCAACGAGTTGGAGACAACCCAGGTATCCATCACCAGGCAAATGGACCAATGCAGTGGGGGCGTGCACTGGACTGTTACGCAGTGGTCCTGTGGACAAGGTCTACGTAGCAATACGGACACATCTTCCAAACACAGGACCAACAAGAAAAGTTAGACATTGAATGACTCTCCAACAGTACCACCTACATTTTAAAATCACATATACTCACCTTAGCAATATCTTTTCTTCTATATATAGAGAGAGAACGTATATGAAACAAATCTGAATGCAGTTGTCAAAGGAGAAGGGATGGGAATGAAGATGTGGAAGAAGAGGAAGAAAAGGGAACAAGAGAAAGTGACCATAATATGAGCAATGATGCATGTGAGCTTATCCACTTCTGGCCCCTGAAACCCTAAAATAAAATAATAAAACAAAAGGATAAAAATTTCACCATGGTGAAAATGTTTTGACTGGATCAGGAGGACAGTCCCTTGTCTTGTGGGGAAAACTCTCTGGCCCACATTTCTCTTGAACACCCCACTTTTTTCAGAGACCTTTCCTGTGGCCTCATAACTGACCAGGCCTGTGTGCGGCTCCTGGGAGCCGGTGTGGAGAGTTCAGAACACACTGAAACCCACTCTTTCCCCTGAGGGGGTGGCCCGCTTCCATGGTCAGGCCTGGGAGGCACCTTGGCCAGGCGGGCAGCTTGCGAAACACAGCGGGTCTCTGTGCGGGCCTGAGGTAACCCAACGGGAGCGCGGCCGCTCCTCCTGGGCCGCAGAGAATGGCCTTCTCTGTGTGCGCTTGTTTGCTTTGGTTTCGAGCTAAAAAAAAATGATTTCACACATAATTAGGGCTGTGGCAGCGAGATTGTGTTCGAGGTGCTTTTACTGGAAATATCAAGAGGACGGACAAGGGAGGGCTGTGTTCCCCTTCCAGCCGGGGCTGGAAGGAGGAGGAGGAGCTGAGTTGCTCCGCGGATGGGACAACAGGCAGCGTTCAGGGCTGAGAAGCAGCTTCCAGGGAGGCAGGCCCAGCTGCAAGGGTCTGGGGTGGGCGGGTGGAGGTGGGCAGTGTGTGGGGTGTGGGGGGGCGTGCGGGTGGTGAGTTGGGGGTAGGGAGTGGGTGGCAGGGGTGAGGACTGCTACCCGCTCCTGCCTCCCCTCCATCCCCCATCTCTCCAGCTGCCAGTGGAGGAGGACAGGCGTCCTCACAGAAAGAAGAGGGGAGGGGAGCAGGCGAAGGGTGAAGAAGGAGGCAGGGGTGAGAGGCTGGTGAGAGGCAGGCGAGGCTGAAGGGATGGGGAGAGAGAGAGGATGGGGAGAGATGGGCAGAAGAGAGCCCCTGCGCCCTTCCACCTGGTCTGCACGGTCCACAGGCCTGACACAGAGCTGGCCTGTGGGAGCAGCCTGGCACCGTGGAACCAGCCCTAAGCCAGGTGCCGGGTGACGTGGGTGCTAGTCCTGACTCTGGATGTGGCTGGAGAGGTGTGCTTCTCCATGACGCTAGAGCTGCTCCATCAGCCTTTTGCAGAATGACAGCCCATGAAAAACTATGTTCTGGGAACACCAAATAATACCATGTCTCCATCTTGGAGATTCTCAGTGCACAGTGGATATTAAAGGTTGCGAGGAGTCCTGTAGGAGAATATCCTGTTGTACTTGGAATCTGTGTAACGAAGCACTTTCCAAAACATTTAATGACAGCCTCCCCGCCCCTTTTTGCATAATATCTATTAACATCTTCTGTGTTCCAGTTACTATTGCAACATAATAAACCATCCCAAAACTTAGTGGCATAAAACAACCATTTTATTATGCTCACAGTTTCTGTGGGTCAGAAATTTGAACAGGACACAAAGGGGATGGTTTGTCTCTGTGCTGTTTGGGCCTCATCTGAAAAGACTTGAGGGCTCGGGGTAACTCTCTGTCTGGAGGCCAATTTCACTCCTGTGCTTGGCGGGTGATGCTGGCTGTGGGTGGACCCTCAGCCGGTGCAGAGCTGAAGCATCTCCACGTGGCCTGTCCACGCGCCTCAGGGTAATCGAACTGCTTACATGGCGGGTCAGGGCTCCGAGGCGAATATTCCAAGAGACCCAGGCTGAAGCTGGATGTCTCTTATGACTTAGACTTGAGTGTCAGAGTCACATTAAGAAGAGCACATGGGATGGGAGATTGTCATGGTCATCTTTGGAGAATACCATCTGCCACTCTTTGGGAAATGGTGGGCTAAAGCCGTGAGGACGTCTAAGGACCTTTGGAAATCTGAGATGCCACCAGGCCTCCGGCCTCTGGGTTCTGCATCCCTGCGCCCTCTCTCACACCCGGGCCCAAAGAGCCACTTCCAGGTGCCCCCATGCCGCCCCTGGCCTTGCTCCTCCCCTGCCGTGTGGCTTCACATGGCCCTGTAGATCATTGCAGGCTACAGGAAGCCCATGAGGGCTGTGACTTCACGCAGGCCGGTGGGCCCCACAGTTTCCTTGTTGCTCCGATTTTGAAGTCCCTTTGGGTTGACTGCTCATTTCTTCCTTTTAAGAGAGGTTTGGCTGGGAACCTCGGGAAGGACAAGATTGACCAAGTCCTTCTGGAAGGTCTGTCTCAAATCTGCTTTGGGGAGGCCATTTCTCCCTGACTGTCTCATATCCTTTGTCCAATTTTCCCTGCTTCTAAATCCACGTCCTTTCCCACAAGATCCTCTTTTCCTGAATCAGTCAACCCAGGTACAGCTGTGGTGACCAGCATAACTTACGCCAGTTAATTAGTGAGGAGAGAATATGGAGCATAAAGGAGAGAAGTGCAGGGGATGGCGCCTGGGAAGACGCTGAGGCAGCGAGGAGCAAGGCCAGCTCGGGCATTTGAACGTGGTTCATGGTTAGGATGTGGAGAATTGCGGTGGAGAGGTGAGAGACGAGGCTCCTGGAGTAAACCCCTGAGGTCCTGTAGATCTTGTTGAAGCTTTTGGATTTTATCATAAGAGTAACCAGAGGAGGCTCTTAGAGAGGGATGTGACTCGATGATGACTTTCTTTTGAAAAGACCCCTCTGGTTGCTGGAGGAGAGTGGACGTGACAGTGGATGTGGACGGCTGGGAGGTTGTTTTGGTGTTGACGTAGAAATGGAAAGAGTGGATGCCCTGGACAGATATTTAGGAGGCAGAGCCTGGCTTTGGCAATTGTGTGGTGTTTTTCTGGCAGAGGGAATCTTGGAGAAGGACCAGTTTGAGCAACCTCTGAATCATAGCTGTAGTTGGATGTAAAGGTCTGGCGTTCAGAGAAGGGGCTAGGGCTGAGTACATAGTCATAGGAGTCAGCTCCCTGCAAATGGTGTGCGAAAGCTGTGGAGAGGACGAGCTTGCCCAAGGAGAGGGTACGGGGAGGAGAAAGGGACCCCACAGTGGGGAGGTGCCAAGTGCTGTGTAAGGATTTTGTGTGAACACGGTCTCAGCTTAAGAACCTTACCAAGATCCTGAGTGTCTTCAACTTATCCAAATCCGGGTGGAGCCCGCTGAGTCTCTGGTCATTCGGCTGGTGCCTGAGCATGGACCAGCCTCCCCAGGGGTCTCTGCCCGTCCCCTTCTCTGGAGAGAGAGGACGAGACGTGAGGTGAGAGCCTCCTGAGACTGAAAGATCAAGAGGTCTGGGCCTTGTCCATGTTTCTGGAGACTTCTGCTATGTCAAAGAAGAGTGATTCCGAAACATGGTTACAGAAGTTGTGGCAAATTTAAAGCACTCTTTATTTGGAAATAATTTCAAGCTTACAGACAATATACAAAAATAAAACTAGTACAAACACACCTGTAACCCTTTACCCCGATTCACCTCCCATTAACATTTTACCCATTTATTTACTTTATTGTTTTCTTCCCCCTTCCTCTTCCTCTATCATCCATTTATCTATCTATCTATGTATCTATCTATCCATCCATTATCTATCTATTTATCTGTCTCTATCATCTGTCTATCTGTCTATTTATCTCTCTCTTTCTCTCTATCCATCTATCTCTATCATCTCTCTCTCTATGTATCTATCTGTCTATCATCTATCTATCTGTCTAATCTAATTTCCATGCATGCATGCATGCATCCATCCATCCATCCATCCATCTATCCATCCATATATCACCTATCTATCTAATTTCTTTTCTGAGCCATTTGAGGGTAAGTTATATACATCATGGCCCTTTATCCCTAAATATTTCAGTGTGTATTTCCTAAGAATAGGGATATTCTTGTACATAACCATAGTATAGTTGTAAACTTTAGTAAATTTAACATTGATACAATACTTTTATAACATCTACTATTTGTAATCCAATTTTGTCAGTTGACTCAACAATGTCCTTAATAGCATTTCCCCTCTCCATATAGGATCCAGCCTAGGGTCAAGGTTTAAATGTCATGTCTCTTTAGCCGTGTTTAATCTGGCACATTCCTCAGCTTTCTTTGTCTTATGTGACATTGGCATTTTTGAAGGAATACAGCTTGCCCCTCCCCGCTCTTAACAGAATGCGCCTAATTTTGTGTTTGCCTGCTGTTTCCTGATGATTAGATTAGGGTTTGCATGCTTGGCTGGAGTACTGCACAGGTGATAATGTGTGCTTCTCAAGGTATCACAACTAGAGACACATGACACCCATCTGTCTCTCATCGATGATGTTAATTTTGATCACCCAATCTTGGTGTTATCTGATTTTTTCATTGTATGGTACAATCATTATTTTCTCCTTGCAACTAATATGCAATTTATGGGGGAATACTGTAAGACCATATAAATATCCTGTTCCCCAGCAAAACGTCCCCCTAGCTTTAGCATCCACTGATGCTTCTCGCCTGGTCCAGTCTTTACCATGACGGTTGCAAAATGATGATTTTCCAGCTCTAGTGCTCTCACCACATTTAATAGTTGACCCTCACTGTTCTGTTTTACCCAAGAGTCCTTCCTGTCCCCTGCTTATTTATAGCATTTTCCTATTTGTTATCAGCATGGACTCCTGAATTCCTCTTTTTTCCAATGGCTTATAATTCAAGACCGTAGTTAATGTATTACACTCAGCTTAACTGCTTAATTACTGTTGTGATCAAATTGTTCTAGATTTAGTCAGTGGCTGTCTCTTGAGGCTGGGTCCCATGTCCTTATAACATGCGCCCATCATTTTTTGAGTGCTTATTTTCTGGCATAACAGGATGTTCCAGGCTCGTCTTGTACTGGCCCTGCCGCAGGCCTGGAACCAGGCTTTTCTTTAAGGAGTCTGGTTCCTTTTAGTGGAGAATGGTATTAGAGACCAAGATCTGAGCACTAGGTGTGCTCATTGCTACTGGGATGTCTTTGCTTCTTGGAATTGTGGTGTGTTTAAAATATCGACATAAATTATGTTTTTATAAAGATACAATATAGTAGAATGTGCTATTCTCAAGAGAATGACCAGATTTATAGAACCACATTATTTCATACTGCACTGTGGTTCTGTCCTGGGGTGTTGAAGCTGAGCAAGGATCATCTTCGTCTATCCATCCAGTCAGCTGGTATCTGAGACGGTACCACGAGCCTCACTGGGGAGAATTCAACAGTCTGAGGTTGAAGCACATTGTGATTGTAAAGTCAAAGACAAATGGCCCTTCTGTGTCATATCCCCAGATCTCCCATTGCAGCCACCTCCTGATTACAGGGTTAGTGTTTGAATACTACAGTCATGTGTCACTCATAGTGACGGGGATATGTTCTGAGAAATGCATCATTAGGTGACTTTGTCGTTGTGAAAACATCGTAGAGTGCACTTACACAAACCCAGATGGTATAGCCTACTGCATACCTAGGCAAATGGTACTAGTCTTATGGGACCACAGTCATATACGTCGTCCATCACTGATCAAACGCTGTTATGCAGTGCGTGACTGTATTGGTTACAAAAGTACCTTTTCAACTGCAAGTGCCCACTATTGTTTACCTGCTTTGTGACCTTGTTGTCCTGGCCTACAGCTGACCAGAGATGCTGGTGCCTTCCCTCCATTGGGCACCTCTGTCCAGCTGGTCTCCCAACTGTAGGTCTTTTCCTTGGCTCCTTTGAGCTTCCCCCTTTTCCTATAAACAGTTGTGAAACACGCTGTCCCTCCTGAGCTGAGCCCAGTCAATGCCAGAGAAGGGCTCAGATCATCTCTGATGCTGAAGGTGGCCAGAGTCTTGTGTTTGAGAAAAACCATTCGTGTTAATCTGTTCCTTGTTGTAGCTTATTCTATTTTTGAAAACTGTGGGCTCCCCCTCTGACCTGAAGTGCCCTGGGCCTCAGAGCTGCAAATCTGTAGGTTTCCCAAGGCGGGAGTGGGGCCACCGCACCCCAGGATGCCCTGCAGGCCTCACCCCAGCAGGGAGAGGTTGGATATTGGGTCTGGAGGAAGGTACTTAAGCAGCCCGTTACAAGGAGCATCTTCGAGTCAACCCAGAAAGCTTTTATTGAGTTGCAGCTCTATGGTCTGAGTGCAATGGGGAGGCAAGAGTAAGTCCAATTCCTGCCTCAAGGACCCTCACTGTGGTGGGGAAATGAGCTCAACCCACTGGATTAAACAGGCGATGGCTTCTGCTTTCAGGAGAGAGCGCAATTACCCTGTCCATCCAAAGAGGAGAGAAGTCCCTTCCTGGAGGGGTGGCGTGCCACTGGGAACCTGAGGATGAGTAAGAGGAGGAGGGGAGGGGAGGGAGGATGGAGAGGTGAGGTTGAAGGTGGGCCTGGGGAATCAAGCCTCGCCTTCACAGATGTGGCACCTCGCAAAGTCTCCCTTGCTGGCTGAGGCTGAGGCTGCGAACGCTGGTGTTAACTGGAGAGTAGAGCAGCCAGATGGCTGTGGGGATTGGAATCCTCCCCTTGTGGGTACTTGCTGGCACCCGGGTTGGGACCTATGCTCTGGGTGTGTCCATTGCCCAATGCAGTGACCTTGGGGTGAATTCAAGGCCAAAGTCAGCAGTCCCAGGAGAGTACTTGCCGCCACTAACCCAGTAGGGCAGGCATCAGGAGAGGAGCTCCTGACAAGGATGGGATTAAGGTGGGAGCCAGCCAGGAAGGACATTTCTCCACTGGATACCTATAGAGCCAATCCAAGAACACGAATAATTGACGGGTCTGAGGAGGAGAGCTGCTCTAATTTCAAAACAACTTCTTGTCTTCAGTCTGGTTTAAGAGCAGGCCTGCTGCAGCCAGATTCTGGGAACAAGAATCTGTTTCTTCTCAGCCATGCTCCAACCTCAGGGCCTTTGCATGTGCTGGTCCCTCTTCCTGGATCCCCCTTTCACCTAATACACGCAGCCCCCCTCCCTCATCTCCTCCAAGTCCTTGCTCATCTGTTACCTTCTCTGTGAGGCTTCCCTGACCCCCTTGCACAAAATTGCAGCCCATTCCCACGCTGGCATTTTCTCTCTTTTCCTCTGTTTTTCTCCGTTGCACTTACTGACGCTTGACGTGCCGCATGTTTCACTTACTTATTTTAACTGTCTGTCTCTCTCTTCCTTCCCCCACTGCACGTCCTAGAATGCCCACTCCACAGGGATGGGGATATTTGATCCATAGTAGGTCCTCAATAAATATTTGTTGATAGACATACAACCTCTTTGAGCAAACGGACCAGCCTGGCCTGTCTGAGCCCTGCATTGAGCAGCACCACCGGGTGACATTGTGATCTGGGAGTGTGGGTGGCCTCAGCAACCTTGGCAAAGGGCCTCAGGAGAAAACACAGTAGAAAGTCTCTTTCCTGGTGGCTGATGCTCAACACTCAGTAAATTTCCATCTCGAATTCACGGCCACTTGCAAGAGCTGTTTGCAAATGTAGCTGTGTTCCGAGGCACCCCATCCTCCCTGGCTGATGCTGGGGGCGGGGAGCTTCCGCTGGCCCGTGCTTCTTGTCCGAGCCCATTGTCTCAAGGGGGCTTTGTCTCCTGCAGAAGATGTACTTTGCATCCTCAAACTCGGGCCCAGATCACGGAGGCATGCCACAGCTCTGCAGTCAGTTATTATTCTAGACTGTTGAGTTCACGTGTGAGATGGAAATTTCTGAGTAGTGATTGGCAAGGCTCGTAAGAAATGTGTCTTCAGAAGTTGGCCACCTGTGCCAGTCGTGGGTGAAGCAGGGCTTCCTGTGGAACAAATGCAGACTTCATAGATCATCGCAAGCGCAGGAGCCTTCATTTATGTTCAGATCCCAGTATTTTCTTTGCTTGAGATATAATAAAACATCTCAGAAGGGGAGGGCGAAGAGGCAAGCTGAGTGACATAACATGCTTTCAGGGGGCCCCATTAAGACTCAGGGACTGTGGTTATTATGCGTTGGCCAGTATGTAGATCAGGGGTGGGCAAGCTTTTTCTCAAAAGGGCCAGATTGTAAATATTTTCAGTTTTACGAGCCCTGAAGTTTCTGTTACAACTATTCGACTGAGCCACGGTAGCATGAAAGCAGCCGTGGGCAATATACACAAACGAGCATGCCTATATTCCAATAAAACTTTATTTACAAAAGTAGGTGACAGCCTGGATTTGGCCTAAGGACTACAGTTCGACCCCTGGATTTGATTGTTGTTCGGCAATTATTTACTCCTTTCTCCCTTCCTCCCGCACCTTGACTTTGGGCTCGATTATGTACCTTTCTTTGGTCAAAGGATGTTAACAGACTTGAAATGTGCTTGTGCGGTTGGCCCTGCCGTCCTAGGCTTCTATCATTGCTGTGAGAAGATCACAGCCTGGAGAGCCCATTGGTCAGAGGGTGATAAGAGAAACATGGGACAGCTCAGCCTAGATCAGCCGATGTCCAGTTGACCCACAAACACGTGAAAGAAAACATGACTATTGATTTAAGTCACTGAGCTTTTGGGTGATTTCTTACACGGCCTTATTGTGCCAATAGCTGATTGATCCAGCCGGGTATCTCCTTATCGTGTCAACACAACTCAACAAAGAGCATCATCTTCTCTCCCAAACCTGCCCCTCCTGCTTCTTCCCTCCTTCATATGCCCAGTAACCCAGGTGTGGTCCAACCCCTTATCTAGGGGCCACAGTCATGGGATCAGGCTCCAGGTTCTGTTTGTTCTTTCTCTTTTCCTTTCTCTTTCTCTTACAGCGGTTCAATACTTTTTATCCCTCCCACTCCCACACTTCGTCGTCATCTGCAGTATCGCTGCGACAGCCTTCCAACGGGCTCCCTTTCTCTGGTCTCTGGTCTTTCCAATACAGTCCTCATGTCACTCCCAGAGCCAGCTTCCTGGAACAACTGTTGAACCACTTCATTTCCCTCTGCAAAAGCCAGGGATGGCTCCCCTATCATTTCTATCAAGGAGTTTAAAATCTGAGATGTCGGGAGGAACAAAGATGGAGGAATAGATTACTTTTAGCAAAGCTTCCCTGGGGTCCTGGCCTCTTCATCCCCCGTTCCATCTTGCCCAGCGGTAGATTTCTCCCTCTGTCACCTTCTCCGTGCCACTCGACAGCTGGGCTGTGGACCCCAGCTCTGCTGCATCCGGAGGGGTCTGGCAGCCTTCCACGATGTTCAGGCAGCAGAGCTCAGAGACCCGAGCTCCCCAAAGGCCCTCTGCCAAGTCACTCCGAGGGCCAGGTCTAAAGGCACCAGGCGACTCTCCCAGACGTCATGGCTGTCACTTCCTTTTAGACTTCCTGACTTCGCTGGTCAGCCCAGCAGGCGATGGGATGGTGAGATGAGGCAGAACAGTGTCCTCTCCTCGACTCTGGACTTATACACCCCACTGCCTACTGCACATCTCCACAGGGGTGTCTAATTGGCTCTCAAACATACTGTGTCCAAACATGAGCTCCTGATCTTGTCTCACGAATTTGCTCCTTCTAGAACCCTCCTCATCTCTCTTACTGGCAGCTGTATCCTTCCCGTATTTGAGGCACAAAATCTTGGAATCATCCTTGACACCTCTCTTTCTCTCACACCTCATCTTTAATATGTCAGGAAATCTTTTCGACTCTATTTTTTAAATGTATCCAGAATCCAGCCACTTCTCACACTTTTCACTGTTACCGCTGTGGTCCACGCCACCATCATCTCTCCTATGAGTTACTGCAACGGCGTCCTAACAGGGTTCTTCTCTTTTATTCTGTCCCCCTTTAGTCTCAACACAGAAGCCAGTATTAAAACCCATGTCAGATCATGATGCTTCCCTGCTCGAACTCATTTGTCATCTCCCTCCTTCCCTGGCTCTACCTTCCTTCTCTGTTCTCATCTCCTATTACTCTTTCCCTTCCTCCACTCCAGCTGTTCTGGCCTCTAAGCTGTTCCTGGAACATGCCAGGCACACACCTGCCACAGGGCCTTTGCATGTGCTGTGCCTCAGAGCTCTGTCTCCATTGCTCACTCTCTCTCTCTCTCTTTTGAGCTTTGCATTCAAATGCCACCTACTCAGGTCACACTATCTAAACTTCAGTTCCCCTCTATACTTCATTCCCTCTTTCCCTGTTTTCTTTTCTCCTTTGCATTTATCACTAACATACCACATATTTTACTTTTTTCTCTTGTTTATTGTCTATCTCCTTGACTAGAATAAAAGCTCCCTGAATGTGTTAGTCCATTCAGGCTGCTGTAACAAACTACCATGGGCTGGGGGCTTAAACAGCAGACATTTGTTTCTCACAGTTCTGGAGGCGGGGGAGTCCCAGATCAAGGTCCCGGCAGGTTCCGTCTGGCGAGAGCCGGCTTCCTGTTCCTAGATGCCATCTTCTCCTACTGTCCTCACGTGCTGGAAGGCTCAGGGAGCTCTCTGGGGCCTCGTTTATGAAAGCACTGCTCCCATTCCTGAGGGTTCCCCCTCATGACCTGCTCAGCTCCCAGAGGCCCCACCTCCTAGCACCTCGCACTGGGGGTTAGGGTTTCAACAGATGAATTTCGAGGGAAAACAAACATTCTGCCTCCAGCCCTGAGCATCTTAGTCTGGTTTCCCAGAAGCAGCCCTGGAGGTGAGGATCTGTGTGTAAGTGATTTATTACGAAAGTTCTCCTGGGAGAATCCCATAGGAGGCGGGGTGGGGGTGGGGTGGGGGCTGTCGAACAAGGAGGGGAACTAGTCCGGGGTCTGTGTGATTTCAAGGAGGTCCCAGCCTCAGGCTGATCCCAGGGTTGGTGGAGGGGGAGCTCTGGAGCACAAATTCCGTCTCAGAGTTTTCCTCTTACACAAGCCGGTCACACGTGTGTGTGTGTGTGTGTGTGTGTGTGTGTGTGTGTGTGTGTAGGAGGAACATGAACTCCCAGAGTGGCCTTCTGAAGGTCACAGGTGCCATCCTTTGAAACCAAAGCGCCCAGAAGCTGGGGATGGACGCACAGACCAATACAGGGCTCCGAGGTGGGGCATTTACAGAGTCTGCTCTGATGGGGAGAAGGCAGTGAACACTCATTGAAGCTCTACTTTGTAACAGGAGCTTTATAGCCATTATCTTATTTAATTATCCATTATCTTTTTTAATTGTCAGAAAAGAAAAAGAAAAACCCGGTGAAGTACCCATTTCTTCCATTTTACAGAAGAGGAAATGGAGTCCCAGACGGGATGACAGACTGCTCCACTCACCGAGTGCCAGAGCCACCCCAGTTCGAGCGCAGAGCTCTCTGGGGTGAAGCCCTGTGCTCTTTCCACCAGCCCATTATCGTCCCCAAAGGAGGAAGTTAAAAACCAGATTACAAGGTGGTAGAGAGAGGAGGGAATCCTGCTGGGGGATTCTTTATTCTTAAAATGCAAAACTTAGCTCTGAGCATCTGAGAGGCGGAGGGAAGGGAGTTCTGTTGGTTTTGTTCTCGTCCATATCCATGGCATCCAGCCAGCGCCTGGCGCATCGCGGGTGCTCGGTAGATGTTTGCTGAATGAGAGAGTGGGCGAATGGGTAGGGATCCAGAGATCAGACGTGTCCACCCGAGTCGGGTGGGCACCACGAGGTAAAGGCCACCCTGGCAGGTGGCACGTGGCTTCTGGGCAGCGTGGTGTCTGGTAAAAGGGCTTGGTGGGGGAAGTGGTTTGAGGGAAGGAGGTCCAGCCTGGAGTGGCAGGTGGGCATCTCAGTGGCCGGGTGGAAGTCAGGGCTGGGAGGACCAGAAGAGGCAGCTGTCAGAGATCCGGGTGGGCAGTCATCAGAAAGGCCTGTGGCAGCAAAGAGCTAGGCTCGCTCAGACACCGGGCCCCAGGCCTGCAGGGCCTGCAAGGTCAGTGCACCCCTGGGGTCCCAGGCCTGGGAGAGCAGTGTTTAAACAGGATCTGGGAGCAGGAACATGTCAGGAGGGCAGCCCCTAGATTGGGGGCCCAAGTCAGAGCAGAATCAACAATCTGGCTAGCGGGACTAGAGGTTCCCTGCCTGAGAAGTGTGCTAGCACCTCCCAGTTCCCACTGATGGGGACAGACACCCGCACTGGGCTGGGCCTGCAGTGGGGCGGGTGGACCACCGTGTGCCACCCCCAGTTCGGCACGGAGCTTCCTTCTCCAGGCCGGTTCCTCCCCTCCTGCGTTTGGACTGCATCTGATCTCTGCTGAGAGCTGCAGTGGCAGGTGGCCACCCACCACGCCCACGGTGCCTGCAGGATGGGTGCTCTCCCCAAAGCAGCCTACAGTTCTTGCCTCCCTTCCGTGCTGGGCAGCTCTCAGCCTGGTCTGCAGGGTCCGACCCTCATTCCTACATCGTGGGATCCCCATCTGTCTCTTCCCCTTCTCTTGGCAGTTGCACTGCCTGGCCCCTCTCCTTCCTATTTCCCTTGCTCTCTCGCCCCGTGATAGCCCTGAACGGCCTCCCGCCTCCATCAGGACATCCTATTCTTTCACGATGTGATATGCCTTTCCTGATGACACAGCCATCGTCTGCATTTCAAAAGCAAATTCAAAAACCTTTAGGAATGTTGCCATTGAGAATTCCCGAAGCCCGTATTTGTGTCATTCCGCAGATCCTCTGGGGAACCTTGTTCAAGACCACACTTTGAGAAAAGGCAGCTTGGACCCCTTCCCTGAGCACTTCCTTTCCTCATAACCAGACTTCTGCTGGAGAAGCTTCTGTCTTTCGGGGCCTTTGCCGGCTTCTGGCCACAGGTCAACTGATAAACTTCCAGGCTGTCCCAAGGTCTCCGCAACCTCATCCTGACCTCCCAAGCATTTCTCCTGATCCCTCACTTAAGGATGGAGCCAGGTCCCTGGCCTGCAGTTTCCCTTCCCCCATGTTAATGTGTCTTTATCTGTCCTCTTTCATTGAGTACAAAGGGCTTACACAAAAATATAGGTAGAAGAAAATTTCTAGAAGGACACATGAGGAAATGACAACGGTGGCTGCCTCTCGGGCCTGGGAGAGGAATCCGGGGAAATTGCTGTCTTCTTTTATTACCTTTGTCACTGCTGGAATATTTGCCATGAGCACATCCATAACCTCTATGGCTTAAAATGCACCCCATCCTCGTTTCTTTGTCGACCACCTTCTAAAAGGGAGGGTCTGTGCCGTGCCTATGAGGAGAGGGCGCAAACACACAGCCTGTCTGCAAGGGAGATGAGAGCTGTGACAGAAGCTCCAGGGACAAGGGCACAAGAAGGAGCTGGTGTGTGAGGAGGACATACAGGAGCAAGCTGGGGCCAGGCTGAGAAGGGTACAAAGTCCAGGCTGAGTGGCTGGGACTGAAACAACCTGTGGCAACCTTTTCTTCCCAGAGAAAGACTGTAGCGAAACCACAGTAATTTGGAAGTGGGTGGAGAGGGCATTTTATTTTTTTATTTTTTATATTTTTTAGATTTTATTTTATTTTTTCTCCTTTTTCTCCCCAAAGCCCCCCAGTACACAGTTGTATATTCTTCGTTGTGGGTCCTTGTAGTTGTGGCACGTGGGACGCTGCCTCAGCGTGGTTTGATGAGCAGTGCCATGTCCGCGCCCAGGATTCGAACCAACGAAACACTGGGCCGCCTGCAGCGGCGCGCGCGATCTTAACCACTCGGCCGCAGGGCCAGCCCCGAGAGGGCATTTTAAATTCCCACTTCATGCCTGATGACATATTCTAGTCTTTCTTGGCCCTCCTTCGCACTCTCTGTGCACCGCAAGATGATACCCTGTCTGGAGTTCTCTATTTTACATGTCTTGGAAATGGTAATCATCATCATGATAATTTCTCTCATTTATACAGCACCCTCAGGCTTATAAAATTCCTTCACATGCCTTTCATTTAATACACCCAATGACTAGTGAGTGAGGGCCGCGTGCCCATTTCACAGATGAAGGGCCCTGAAGCTTAGGCCATTTTGGAAAGTGGGGGAGCCAGTCTTCAGATTGAGCCTGTGACCTCACACACCCTGGGCTCTCCTGCCTGGGTTGGGAGTAACTTGAAAACAGGATCCATATTTCATGCTTTCGAAATGCTATTTTTAGAATAACAGGTGCAAATTGCAATCCACAAAATCTAATATGAAAAAAAACTCCTGGCTTTATCTTTTTGTGACTTGTCCCTGAGCCCAGTCCTGATTCCAGAGCATGGTGGAAACAGCCCCGGGCAACTAGGAGCTCCTTTGTTTGTCCCCTGGAGTTGGGGTGCAAGGGCTGGGGTTGGGCTGTGGGCCATTCCTATGTCATTCCCCACCCACTATGGGAGGCCCTTCAGGTTGGAGAACTCTCCTTGTCCTTAAGGGCACCCAGCAGGTGCCGGCCTGCTCTGCTGAGCCGTGAAACTCGGAGATCAGCGAGGCCTGCCTGCCTGGACCCCACCGGTCAGCAAATTCTACTTTGGGTTGTTGCCATGTCTCCATTGCTCTCAGATTTTCTGAATCCGTCTGGCTTCTGTCACCCCCATCCTGCCAGGGGTGGGACAGAAACAGGCCCCAGTGCCCATGGACACACCTGCTTCTCAACGCTCTCTGTGTCCGCTCCAGGTCTCCTGGCCATAACCCTGGGCCTCACCTAGCCCGTGTGCCCCAGCCTTGCTCTGACCTTCTACGTTCTCCAGAGCCCACTGCCTTTGCTAAAATCCTTCCCGTTGCCTCTAGGGCCTCAACTCAGAAGCCAGGAAAAGACTCATTTTCTCAGTCATTCTGCTTCCTTTTCTCTTCTCTGCGGCAGAAGATGCCACATGCTACACCTGCTGGAATAGGGACAGGACCATGGGACACAAACAAATACAAGATTTGAAGGGGAAAAAAACTACCGTTAACAGTTCAAAATATGGTCTAAGCCCAGTGGCGGTGTGCTCATCGCAGAGTCAAATTTCTTGATTTTATTGACTATAAATCGCGCCAGCAGGTGTTGTGATAAACCAGCCTGGAGACAGAGTGCTTGAGTTTGAATCCGGCTCTCCCACTTACTTGCTGTGTGACCTGGTTCAAGTTACCTACCCTTTCTGTGCCTCGTTTTCCTCGTGCGTGAAATGGGAATAATAACAACTTTATAGAGTTGTTCTGAGGATTAAATAAACGAATGTATGGAAAGGCCAGGGAACAGCAACTGCACACAATAGGTGCCCAGTAAACATTAGCTGTTGTCATCGGGCATCAGGTCCCTGGGCTCAGTGAGAACCTGGGACACCTGCTCGGGAAGATGATGCACAGCCTGGCCGAGGTTTGGGAGGATGTCCTGATACTGTCTGGCTTGGTGCCTCCCCACCCTCCGCGTTTATCTCTAATCACTGTCATCAGGAGATTAAGCTGCCACTGTGTTTGGTCGTGTAACAGGCACTGTGGTTTGGCATGGAAAGTACAGTCCCTCCGGGGACACATAACTTCACATTCACCAGCATCACATGAAGGAAGATGAAGTATTTATAATAAGAATCAAATTGATTTGCTTTCCAGAAGCACAAGCCATAGAATATCAAATAGAACGAAGATGAGTGGAAAGAAGCTGTGTGGCAGAGCCAGCCGGTACTGGGAGGTCGTCCGCTCGGTTCTTCCCGTGGTAAAGAACACGAGGCCTGGGGTGGGAGAAGTGGGAGGGATTTGCCCCGATTCCACCGGCTGGTAGCAGAGCTCGACCTCGGACCAGGTGGTCTGCTTCCCAGTATGCCTCTGACTTCATCCAGCCACCTCGGGTCTCCAGGATGCTCCAGCAAAGCCACGTCCACCCCTTCTTGGGCAGGCCGTTCCTCTCAATCCCTTTGTGCTTCTGTTTCCTGACAAACTGGGTGTAAAGAAACTCCGAGGTCCACTTGCCTGCCTGCCTCAGAGCCTAGGGCCAGTCTCAGCTCAACTCAGGGACCCTGGGCCCGGGGCAACTCATTTCATTTCTCTAAGCGTTCAATGGTTTCCCTTTTGAAAATGCGTAATGCAGCCTGACCTGCTGACTTCAAAGCGGAGTGAGGACCAGCATGTGACAGTGCACGCCAAGCACTCAGCGTTTGAGTGGACATAAATGAGAAGCAGGCCGAGTTGACCCCTCGCTCGACTGAGTTGACTCCACCATGCCTTTGAGATGTTAGCAATCAGTATGCAGCGGACAGCTGAAGCCTATTCTAAAAGCCTTGAGGACGTGTATCCGGGTCACCCCAAACCACGACGACGTCCACAGTTCCTGCCCCTGTGGGAGGAACAACTGATGGCAGTCACCAAACAAAGACGAGCCTTGGGGGCCTCTGCCCAACCCCCTCCTTCTGGCGTGTTCCCCCAACCGTGCATGCTTTGCTGTCACTGTCTCTTAACTAGAGACCACTAGATGAGGCTGGATCCTCTCCAGAAGGTTCTGGTTTAGTCTTTTAGGAAGTGGGCCCCTGGCTCCTTGTTTCTGAAAAATCTATGTGCCGCTTTCGAATACCTCCATGCCCACCCCAGGCCCGCAGGACCCGCCATGGCATCTGGGGCCCCCCACGCTGCACCCGCGTCTCCCTCTCATCAGACTGACCCCCGAATTGCACTTCGATCGTCGCTTTAGAGTTTGGGGCTGTGAAATCCAAGCTCGGAGGTAGGTTCAATCATTTCTTCAGGGGCACTTTTGAGGTCCCCTGAGCTTCCGTGTCCCAAGGAGTCACGAAAGAGGGACTGAGCCCTAGCCCTCATGTAGATAGAAGGACTACACTTATTAAGAAAACAAACAGCTTAGAGTGTTTTATTTTTTCTGATCCCAAAAGTAATACACGCTCATTGTTGCAATCTTGGAAAATACAGCAAAGGACAAAGTCAAAAGTCAAAATCATTTGTGATCTCAGATCACCACTTTGGTATATTTCCTCAGCTATTTTATTTTTTAAAGCAGACATGTGTATATGCATTTTATATATTTCAGTGGTGTGCTGGTAAACTAGCTCTCAAAAAAAAGAAAAATCCCTGGTTTGTAACATTCGCTGATCTCCATCTTGTCAATACTCCCACCACGGCTGACATTGAGCAACCAATAATTTAACAGCCGACTTTCAAAATTCCTGAAGATGTAACAATTGGCTCTCGAGGGCCAGTATGAATGAGCGCCAGCACGCCACTGTGGGACCGTGTGGGATGGAGCTGTGCACCCTAATTTCTTCCATTTAATGTTGTGTTAGGAACAAGTTTGCAACCAACACTGTACTAATTGATTCAGGCAGGGTCATCAATGGATGCACTGGATGAAAGCTTGTTGGAAACGGATATTCACGCTGTTTCAAGCTATCACCTAACAGCTTACTTATTACTTGGAAGGGCATCAAAGTACCTTTCTGGAGGAAAGGTCTGGCCATAATCACGTTAGATAGGGGATCGAATATATTGTCCCCAATAATGGAACAACTCCACATGCTGGGCCTCTTGGCGCATACAAGGGGGAGAACACAACATTGCCTGGGTAGTATTTTTGTCAAAAAGGTCTAACCTCAACAGAATCATGAAGAATCCATGACGCATCCAGATTGTGGGATTTTTGACAAAACAAGCCTGAACTCTTAAAAAAAAAAAGTCAATGTCATGCAAGAAAAAAGAAAAGGGCTCGGGACAGCTGTGGATTACAAGGAGACTAAAGAGACATGACGACAAAATGCAACACCTGGTTCTTGGTTGGATACTGGATTTTTAAAAAACAGCTAAAAGGACATTTTGGAGACAACTGGAGAAAGTCGAATAAGGACTCTGTATTGGGTCATGTCATTATGTCAGTCCTGACGACTTGGTGTGATAATGGTCGTATGGTTCGCGTGTGACGCAGGGCTAGTGCTTAGGTGGGGAGATGTGTGCTGCTGTGCCTAGGACTGAAATGACAATGTCTGCAGTCTACTTTCAAAGGATTCTGCAAAAAAATCTCAACACAACAGAACATACGCCCAATACGTGATGGCGGCCAGCAAGAGAGAGGGAATGTGGCAAATGTTAACAATAGGTGAATCTGGGTAAAGGATACATTGGCATTCGTTGTACGATTCAACTTCTCTGCTGGTTTAAAGGAATAAGAAGTTAGGGGAGAGCCAGCCCTGATGGCCTAGTGGTTAAAATTTGGCGCCTTCCGCTTTGGCGGCCCAGGTTCAGTTCCCAGGTGCAGAACCACACCACCCGTCCGTTAGTAGCCCAGCTGTGGCAGTGGCTCACACAGAAGAGCTAGAGTGACTTCCCACTAGGACATACAGCCATGCACTGGGGCTTTGGGGAGGAAAAAACAAGTTAGGGAAAATTATTATGATAGTTTTCTTCACAATATACAGTTATTTTAATGATGCATACTATCCCACCATAGAAATATGCTGAATTTGTTTAACCAAACCTACTACCAGATCACATATTCTTAGCTATACACTGTGAACATCCTTATGATTAAACATTGGCACACGTTCACGATTGTGTCATCTGGTGGACTCCCTGTCATATCATAGCATACCAAAGGGAAGGAATTTTTACACAGTTTTTAGGCTCTGTTGGAATGAATTCTCATGCTTGAAGCTTACAAGAGACTGACGTCACCTAGATGCAGGTTATTAGTGTGACGGAAGAAAACATCCCCGTGGGCTTCTCCAGAGGGTTGGGTGAAGGGTCAGGACGTGCTTCAGAGACACTGAGATGCTCTGCACAAGCAAATGTGGAGAGCAGAGGTTCTGGCAGCACATTAGAGGGGCCTGGGTAGCTTTGAACAGTAATATGTCCAGATCCTACCTCAATGTGGGTTGAACCAGTGTCCCTGAGGGTGGGACTCTGGCACTAATTTGCTTTACGAGCTTCCTAGGGGGTCATGAGGTGCAGCTGGTGTTGAGAGAGCCTGGTGTAGTAGGATCCAGAAGGAATGGTCCGGGAGTGGGGAGGAATCTAGGGTGGTGGGAGGGAGGCAAGAGAAGAAGTACTAGTCAGCCCTGAAAAAGGGCTGGAGAGAGAGAGAATGTAGAAGTCATTAGGAGGGACTAGGGAAAGTTAGGTTGGGTGGGATATGATATGGTGCGACTTTTTTCTCTCTCCTCAGGGACCTCTAATAAATTTATAATTTCTCTTCAATGCTTTTGTAGCTGGGATCTTTTTTGGGGGAGTGGGCATGGTTTCCAGACTTGTCTCAAAGGTGGGGACTGTGTGAGAGCCGAGGCGGTCTGTAGAGGACTGTGCCCACTCCAGTTACGTTAATTCACAGTGGAGGCGAGCATTGACAGGGCTGCAAAGGACAGCGTCATCGTCTGTCTTGCCGCCCGCCCATTGGGGCACAAGTCCATGAGCTGGCTCTGCCAGGTCACTCGTTTCTCCTCCTGGCCACCCCATTGTGGAGGTCACAGAATTATAATAACTCTGTTATTTTGTTATTAGATTTAAGAGACACTCAGAGTCTCTTGATTTGATGAGCACACACCAGTTTCTGAGGTTGTATCGATTTGAAGCCAATCAAGATAATTCAAACCACAACAGAAATCTCTCTTCCAGAAGGCTCGTTTTAATCTTTTTTTCCTCCTAAAAGGGCATATTTGCTCCTTGTTACGTCTTCTTTATTGTGTAAGAGATAGATGGGCTTCCTATTCTGAAGATATACCTTGGAATTTTAAGCACTCATTAGTTTTGATAGTTCTGCAGCTTCATTTTGCATCTGCATCAGAAAATTTAATACCTCATTTCTCCATAAAGAGAAGGTGAGTAATAGTGGTTTATTTGTGCTTTTTTTTGTGTGGCCATAATTGCCTTTTTAGGACAGCAGCCGTCACCCAAAATAAGACTTGTAACTTTAACAAAAGCAGCAATTGCATTTTGTGTCTTTCCTTCCATAAAAGCACATACTTCTTTTTTAATAACAACATATAGATGAAAGCTGAAATGTATAGTTTTTAGAAATAAAAGTTAGATCACTTCAGCTAGGACCACTTACGAAACAAAATGTTGCATTCTGTGGTCACCTGTCTTCCTCTTCCTATTTGTTCACAGATGAAAAGAGAAAGTTGAAATGCATTTTTCCACCTTATCAATTCTTAGGCAACTTGTCATCTTGGAATTGATTAGAGCAAAGAGAAAATACCATTAAAAAAAAAAAACATAGACAGGATGTTCCCACTCTAAAAGAATTTTGAAGACTGCTTGCCATTAAAATTCCATGAGTCTAGGTTGGAGTCACACACTCAAATGCCCACAGGGACTGTTCAAGAAAAACAACTGAATAATCTTGATATTAAGTGAACCCTGGAACTCTTAGTGTTAGAGGAGCAACAGGGAGTGCTGGAGACTATGGAAAACTGGAAAGGTTCAGCTGTGTCTGAAGGGGAAGTCACTTCTCAGCTTCAGCATAGTATCTTTTTTTTTTTAATGAGAAGCCAGAAATTTATATATATATATATGTTTTAGTGTGTGTGTGAGGAAGATTGGCCCTGAGCTAACATCTTTGCTAATTTTCCTATATTTCATATGGCACACTGCCACAGCATGGCTTGATGAGCACTGTGTAGATCCATGCCTGGGATCCAAACCCACGAACCCCAGGCCACATGAACTTAACCACTACATCATCGGGCTGGCCCCAGAAATCTATATTTTTATGTTAAGTTTCTCAATTCTTAAATGTTGGTCTATAATTCAGTAGTATGTGGGTCAAGCAAAAGTATTTCGTGGGCAAGGTTTAGCTCTCAAGTTGACAGCCTGAGACATCTTATCAGGTCAGGAAAGCTGAAGAAGAGTGTTGGCGGAAGAGAGAGAATGCACAAGGTGTTCTGGAGGAAGAGCCGGAGGAAGACCAGGAGGAAGACCCGGAGGAAGAGCTGGAGGAAGACCAGGAGGAAGAGCGGGAGGAAGAGCTGGAGGGCAAAGTGCAAGGAAAGGAGGAGTCTGAAGGCCTGGGAGGACTCAGGATTGTGGACCCAAGTAGAGCCTGCTTTGGTGAAAGGAATGTGTATGTCTATGGTGGGTGAAGCAGGGGGCAGACGGGCGACCAGCAGAAAATGAGTTGTGTTTTAACAAGTTGCACGTGAGGTCGTGACTGAGCATAGCCAAGAGGAAAGGACAAGGAGGCTGTGATTAACCTTGAACTCAGTATGCGTCTGCAGCATCGCACAGCTGCAGTGTTATCTGATCCGAGTTCGAGTCTGGCATCATCATGGAGGCAATTGTCTGTACTTTGTCCTACTCTGCACTTATCAGAGGATCGTACTCTCCTTTGTGTGTCGCTTAATGAACAAACAAACACTCTTTTTCTCTTAAATTACAAAAGTAATATATTTTCATTGCAGAAAAATGGAAAATGCTGAAATTGAGAAAAGGAAAAATCGCCTATAATCCTACCACCTAGAATAACAATTAATGGCTTCCTGTATATCCTTCTGGTCTTTTAAAAATAAATATATACTTAAATATTTTACAGAATTGGAATCGTAATTACTACATGTTGTAAATACTACATTGCAGTCTGTTTTTTTCCGTATGAAATATCTTGAACATCTTCCCATATCAATGAAATAATCT
>NC_060268.1:91164219-91182569 GCF_021613505.1 Equus quagga | reverse complement strand
GGACAGGACCCATGGGCAGTGAAGAGCTGCAGGCATGGGGACAGGACTTATGGGCAGTGAAGAGCTGCAGGAGTGGGGACAGGACCCATGGGCAGTGAAGAGCTGCAGGAGTGGGGACAGGACTTATGGGCAGTGAAGAACTGCAGGAGTGGGGACAGGACCCATGGGCAGTGAAGACCTGCAATGAGTTGAGGGTAGGGCTAAATTTATAAGGCATAGATATGTGAGTTATTTCTTTACAAGACAATGAAAAGAGTCCTTAAAATGGTATCAGTGCAGGTGTGGTCTGGGTATCCGGTGGTCCTATAACTTTGGATAGGAATCAGGTCAGATCAGGTCAGGACATCCTATGCTTCCCGGAGGATGATATAGATAGGTGTGTAGGGCAGGATGCCTTGGGCTTCTCTTGCTGGGGCAGCCTGGATCCTCATCACAGCCCATGAGCTAAGAATGATTTTACATTTTTAAATGGTTGAAAAAAAATCAAAAGAAGCATGATATTTCATGACACATGAAAATTATACGGAATTCAAATTTCAGTGTGATAAATAAAGTTTTATTGGAACACAGCCATACTCCATTGTTTATGTGTTGTCTATGGCTGCTTTTGCTCTGCAGCTGCAAAGTTGAGTAGTTGGTTGCGACAGAGACCATATGGCCCAGAAAGCCTAAACTATTTACTATGTGGACCTTTACAGAAAAAGTTTGCCAACCTCTGATTTAGAGGAGGGAAGGAGAGAGAGAACTGGGCATTCCGGAAGATTTGCCTTGGTTCTGGCCTTGAGTAGGATTCCCAGGGGTGACCTCAGGTGAGGGGTTAGGGGCAAGGAGGCCATAGGTCTTTGGTGTGTTGGATTGAGGGGGATTACTGCAGACAAGTGAACCCCACAAGCAGAGACAGGTGGAAGAGTGGCTTCTACTGCCAACCAATTTCTCTTTTTCTAGCAGGAGCAGGACCCATACGAGGCTGGGCCCAGCAGGAATCCTCTCCAAACAAGGGCTATGTGTTTTCGGGGTAGAGGAGTTCCTGGGCTTGGGTCTCTGAGCTTACCTCTTGGGAAGCAAGATGCAGTGCCCTCTTTTCAAGACCCAAAAGAGAGATAGGACTGGAGCCAAAGAAGCTAGGAAAAATGCATGAGGTCCCCAGGGGCTGTGGGCAGCGGGCTCTTTGTTATCAGTAACCCTCTGTTTTTCTCCTGCTGATGATTACAGCAGCTGATCCAATCTTTCTCTACTGTCCTAAAGCCTCTGAGGCCACCCATGTGCCCCTCTGTGCAGAGGACCCAAATCCCGAGCTCTAGGAGACCAAGCTACCTGCTGAGAAGTCCCTCCCCTTCAACCTTTCTGAATTTTTCAGAGTTTCTTCCTGCTGCCCCCAAGGAAGGAGTGTCCCTTCCCATGCTCAGGCTGAGCCTTCCATCCATGCTTTGATCTCATCCCTTCTTGGCTCCACCAGGCTCTTGCTCTGTTGACTACACATCTTTCTTGTGTTCTCAGTTTTGTGTCCATTGGCACTTTTTCCTTCCTCCTCTTGTTGGGAAGGTGACTAATATTTAATGAGTTCCTATTATGTGCCAGCAGTCTGCTAGGTGATTGCGTATGCTGTTCCATTTGATTCTGACAAAAGCCCTGAGGTAGTATATTACTCAGAACTTTCAGTTACTGGCGAAAGAAACTCAACAACAAACTAGCTTAGAGGAAATTTATTGGCTCATGTCATTAGGAAGTTCAAGGATGAACTTCAGACATGGCTGGATCCAGATCCTTAAATAATGTCCTAAGGAATTTCTCTCTGTATTTCTCAGTGCTGTTTTCTTCTGTGTTGGTTTCATTCTCAGACAGGCATGTCTCATGTGTTGACAAAGATGGATACCAGCAGCTCTAGACTTATATTCTACCTTGTAGCAGTTCCCACGGAAAGACAACTTCAGCGAAAATCCTGGGGCTGACTATCATTGGCTTGGGCTGGGTCACATGGCCTTTCCTGAACCAATCACTGTGGCTAGGCAGTTGCTGTACTCTCGCTGGCCAGCCCAGGGCTATCTGCCCAGTTTCAGTGATGGGGGCATCAGTTCCATCTAAACCACATGGATTAGGAGTGAGAATGATGTGGTTTCCTCAAAGGAAAATCATGGTGTTGACACAGAAGATGGGAGAATGGTTGCTGGGTAGGCAAAAATGATACTTGTCCGTTAGAGGTAAATATTACAACACCCATATTCAGACGAATAAATTGAGCCTAAAAGAAGTTAAATGGCTTGTACCAAGTTAAGCAGCTAAGACTGAGTAGAGATGCAATTTCAACCCAAGTCGTCCTCACTCTATATTCTACTTTGATTCCTGGGCTTGCCAAGGGACTGGAGGAAACTTGAGCTTGGTCAGGGAATAGAAGGGAACATGAAGGGGAATGATAAGAAAGAAAATATCGTCTTCTGGAATAATCAGTGAGAAAAGAACCACTGACTGGCTAAACCTCGGGTGGACCCAGGTGGCTGGGCAGAGGTGGTGGGAATTGAGGGGTCTGTAAGGAAGACATCTACACTGGAGAGACCTGTCCTCTCTGTCTTCTCCAAGGGGCGTTACTTGTCTGTTTGTCCAAAGCCTTTTCTAATCAGTCTAGATGTTCGGCAAACGCCGTTGTATTTTACCTAACACCACTGGGCTCAGAGGGCACTGCTGTGAACACACACATCCTGGTGTTTCACAGAATGACATCAGAGAGCAGGGGAGTCCTGCGAGCCCAGGAATGAATCCTCACCTTGGATGAGCTGCACAAATACTGCCTAACTAGATATTTCAGTTCTGCATCCACCTGGAACCTTGCCAGGGAGAGGGACCCTTTGAGCAAGACCACGAGATATATGAGAATTTGCCTGGAGGAAGCAGTTTTCCGCTTGTCTAGGATGGGGCTGTTTGCTAGAAAATTTGGTGTCGTTTCTGTTATGTACACATATGGAAAGAGGAGAAATGCATACACACACACACTCACCCTCACACAAACACACACATTCTTTCTGGAGCACTTTATCTGGGGCCTCCAGAACATGATGTGGGGAAATATAGCCTCTGGTCAAGGCTCTGAGTAGGGGGTGCTGGGCGTTAGGGGGTCGTGGGGGACACAGGGCACACTAGAAGGGGTAGCTGAGGGAGGATGGCAGTGTGGGTCCAGAAAGGAAAGAATTGAGACCACAAACGTCACCACCTCATGGTTCTGACTGATTCCCCCAAGAGGCAGAGATGGTGAGAGAACCCAGCATTAGACCCAAAGGGAAGGCACAGGTTGAATTTGAGCACAGCTACAGAAATATTGTCTGAGAGCTTTGCCTTTTCTCTGTGTTCCTAGCCCCACCCAGCTCTTCTGTGCTTCCAGTCTGAGCTCCTGGAGACTGAGGTGAAATGGGTGGAACATTTCCAAGTACAGAAGGTCTTAGACTTGGAACCTAAGGGAACCTCAGAGGCCTACTTGTCCTCACTTAGTGAAAAATGTTCTTGATTGGGCATCATTTGATGCTTCATCATTAGAAAGGTCCCTCCTGTATCACACCCAGATGTGCCTCCCAGTAACTCCCAAAGAATGGTACCACTTGTGGCCAGTTGGCACCATGCTGGACGAATTCTTGCCCCTTTCCAAGTTAGGGCTGGTCCTGGAAGTGTCAGCGACGTCATGTGGTTCCAGCGGAGTTGCTCCTTGTGCGCATGTGCATGGGCTTCACGGATGTCGGGGTGGCGAAATGTATTGTTGTGCACTCAGACAACCCAACTGGTGAGTAAATGGGTGGCTATATTTATCTCCACCCCTCAGGCCCAGGAGCTCCCGCTCTGTGCCAGAAATGGGAAAAACAAGCTTGCGGGGAGATGCTTCCCATTATTGTGACAAGTAATTAGGGGATGTGAGATGTTCAGAAATTGCTTATTAGACAAATGCTGCTTGTAAACCCTACGCAGCAAACATTCCCGGGAGTTGCTTCTGGTCCCAGGACTCTGCTGCTAAAGGAGTCCCAGTGCCCCAGAGTCGAGGGGCTCTCCTGGTGCCTCCTCACAGTGGCCATGAGCAGATGGCCAGACAAGATGAGAGAGTAGTGACAAGTTTGCAGGGAACGGTCTGGATTTGAGTCTGTGCTCTGCCCCTTCTCACTGCGTGATCTTAGGCAAGTCAGTTAGGCTGCAGTTTACAGGTCGGTTGGTGGGAGTAGTGCTTTTTGCTCTCTGCTTCGGGAAGTGTCCCCAGCAGACCCTACTACTGCCAGGGATGAAGAGAAGTGGTGATGGCAGATCCCAGGCATTAGGGCCTGCCACTTGGAGCTGGGATAGTTGAAGAGGTGTTTCTGGTGGGAACAGAACGTTAATTGAGTGTCTACTATTGGGAGTGGAATGGCCCGAGTGACAGAGTTGAACAAAATTCCTCCCCAGGTTGCTCATCATCCACAGAGAAGACAGAGGATCCTAGGACAAGAGCAGTTTGAAATGAAAATTGTAGCAGTGGGAGCCAGGGTCTGCAAGCTTTTCTGTTATGACAAGGGCCAGAGAGTCAATGTTTTAGGTTTTGCGGGCCGTGCGGTCTCTCACCACTGCTCAACTCTGCTATTGTCGCACAAAAGGAGGCTGGACAATATGTAAAGGAAGGTGCGTGCCTGATTTCTCATGGAACTATTTGCGGACACTGAAATTTGAACTTCACATCGTTTTCACATGTCCTGAAATATTATTCTTCTTTTGACTTTTTCAAACACTTAAAAATGGCAAAACCATTCTTAGCTCGTGGTCCACAGAAAAGCAGGTGGGCAGCTGGATTTGGGCTGGAGTTTGCAGACTCCTGGCAAGGAGGAAAAAGCGATGGGGTCCACTAGGGGGACCAGGGAAGGCTTTGCTGGATCCGGGTCTCTAAGAATATGAAGGTTTCACTGGGACCACGTGCTGGGGAGGGGTGGGCCTTCTAGGCAGAGGGAAGTGCGGTTGCTCCTGCGATGAGGCAGCAGCAGGAGTGTCTGCCGGAGGACGGGGAGTCCGAAGGGATTGGATTATAGGTGCAAGGTAGGGAAGTGAGTGGGTGAGACTGGAGACTGCAAGGTTGGGGTGGGGTCGGGGAGCCATATAAGCCGTGAAAAGGAGTCGAGGATATCCTGAGGCCCACGGGGCTCCGGTGGAAGTTTCTTGACTTTGCAGGAGGCCCCACCTGGTCATGGCAGGAGGCCCAGGGAGGGGTTGTCTCAGTAGATTGGGAGGAGAGCAGGCGAAAACCTGAATGGAGGCAATAGCAGAGGGGACAGGAGTAAGAATCCGGACTGGAGAGATTCCTGAGGGAGAATCCATAGGTAGAAACAGCCCAGATAAGGGGGTTAGGGAGGAGCGGAGGCCAGCTCCAAGGTCACATCCCCAGTGGAGTGCCATTTATGGGCCGGCACCCCATGATGCGCCCTCAGTGTGTTGGCCAGTAGTGTCTAATGGTGCATCAAAGGAAGGGCAGGGAGGGGCTTCCCATTTGTTGGGGACCAGGAGCTTTGTAAACATCTTCTCCTTCAGTCCCACCACTGTCCTACAGAGGGAATCTATGGTCTCACTTTACAGATGAGAAAACCCAGGCCCAGAAAGGTTAAGCAGTTTGCCCTAGGCTCCACAGCTGGTAAGAGAAAGGGGAGCTCTGGTCTTGGGTCATCACTCTAAACATCCATCTCTTTCAACTTGGACACCCTGCTGGGGGCAGTTTGTGAGCATGGGGCACCCCAAGCCCAGACGGTCGTATGTATGGGTGCCTGGTCACACTGGAGGCTGTGGAGGAGAGCACAGCAAACCAGGGGGAGGTGGGAGGGGCTTGAACTGCCAGAAGGCGGACAAGCAGATCCTCTGCTGGGAGTCTGGGTTTGACTCTAGAGAAGGGATCGAGGGTGTGGCTCAGAGAGACCTCTGGCAGCCTGCTGAGCTGCCTCTGGCTGTGGTTTTCCTTTCTGAAGCCTGGCTGGGAGGATGTTGAGGGGGCCGCGGGAGCGGGTCTGGTCACCCTGCATACAAAGCTGTCCTCCCAGGAAAGCCACCTTCCCAAGCCCTGCTGGGGCACCTTTCCCAAGCTGTCAGTTCCATTCTGTGCCTCTACCACACTGAAGTGCCCAATTTTCAGTGGGTTGCCACTGTCAACAGACCACATCTGGCTCTCCTGCCTGGCAGGGAAGGCCGGACCAGCACAGGGCTCCAGTTTTCTCTTTAAAGTCCACTTTTTACTGTCCCCAACAGAATCTTTACTGCCCTGGCCCCAGTGAGGCATGGTAGCCCTCTGCTGAGACGGCCCCATCCCTCTGTAAACCCAGGGAGATGCGTTCCCCCAGGGGCAGCTGGGCCCCGACTCCCTCCAGGTCTTCCTCGGCCAGTTAGCTCTCCCCATGCTGTGATGGTGTGAGGTCCAAGTTACTCTTAGGGAGCGGTGCTGAGGGCTGATCAAGTGCTTGTTCCAGGTAAAAAGGGAGAAGAGGGGGTTTCAAAGGGAAGCCAAGGGCCTTGAGTCCTGGAGCAGAAGACCCCTGGATAGAGGAAAACACCAAATTGGAGGCAGAGATAATGGGGGCCACCAATTAACCACAGGGCCCTGGGGGCAGTGTGTTGGAGGAACCTTCAGATTTTAGGCAAAGGTCGTCATAGGTCTCCCTAGTCACCCCGCTCCCGGCAGGACTGTCATGGGCTCTGCTGTGAAGACATCCATTGTGGGATGTAGTCAAGGCCATGCATATGGGGTGGGGCTAGAAGGTCTTTGTGTCTTAGGGAGAGGGCCTCTTGGGAGTAGAGCTAGCTGGGTAAACCTGAAAATGTCTTGTTTTCTGTGTTATTTCAGTGGCCCCAGGAAGATCCCCGACCTGGAGGAGGTGGGTTCTTCTCCTAACACTTGTCATGGTAATCACAAGGCTGCAACCCTGAAGAGCTACTGAACATTCACAATGTGCTTTCAGGTACATTCCCTCATCCAGTCTTCATAGTAACCTGTTCAGTGAGGGTCGTCATCCCCATTCTACAGGTGGGGATGCTGAGGCTCAAGATCAAACCTGATCTGTTAGTCTCCTCGTAATGGCCACAACCCTGGCCTTCAAGATCTCTGGGGAAACCCCCTTCTGAGTTCTCTGTCCTAGCAGGAGGGCACTGTGTTTGCTAAGTGTTAACCCAGAGCATTTGAATTAGCTTTTTAGAAGCTTCTCACACAGCTAGTAAGTGACAAGCTGGGGAATCAAATCCTAGTTCTATGCTGCTTCTAACACCTGTATTGTTACTTAACTGCAGGTGTGTGTGCACCTGTGGCCTTGGTGAAATTATGTACTCCTTGAGGGTGGAGATTCTGTTTCCTGCTTTGCGTAAGGCCTGCTTCCTGCTGGGGACTAGCACATAGTACACGCTCAGTCAACATTTGGCTGATTATCTCTTCTCTCCTACGCCAAATTCGAGATGCTCTGCCCCTAAGTCATTTGCTTAGGAAGGAGCAATGGAATGCTGTTGGTTTCTCTCAGATCCTCTTCCGTTTGGGAGTTTTTGTGGGGCGTTCCCATAGCTGACCTTGGGAACAGAGATCCAATTCTTTCAATTTGGAGCATTTATATCCTGATCACACCCATTCCCATGATGCATCTTCTCATGGTCTTGGACAGTTTAGATCTTGGCCTGGTGGGAGGACAGGGGAGAGATGGTGGCCTCCTGTGATCCCTTGGGCTCCAGAATCTTGGATGCCAATTTCTCACCTTTGCCCTGGTCCCCACTGTCCTCTGTGGGACACTTGCAGTTAAGGACTCAAACTCTCAGTCCCACTTTGGGGTTCAGGAAGAGCTGGTCCACCCTCCCCCATCCATCTCTGTTTTAGCTTTCTTCCTTCTAATGGTTTGCCACCTTGGCAGGAAGGGTGCTGCTGGGAGTGAGGGAGGCCCCTCTTGCAAGTTCTCTCTCCTAGCAAGAGGGCACTGTGTTCGCTAATAGGTGTTAAATGGGAGCATCAAATTTTAATCAGTTCCTTAATGGAGTCTGGGGACCTGGGGGAGTTCTCGAGTCCTGCATTATGCCGCTTGCTGGAGCCAAGCTGGACGTGGTGAGTGGGAAGGTGGGATGGGCAGCTGCTGTCACAGCCAGAGCTACTAGAAGGTGGGGTAGGGCTGGCCCTGTTGACAGTCACTTTCAGTCAGGATGGCACAGCTCAGCTAGTGTCACCACTGTGACTACTCTTGGTGACAATCCACTGATGGCTTCCTCTTGGTAGGAAGCAGGTCTAGCAACAAATGTGGAAATGGGAGATCACTGGCATCAGAAGACCCTGGTTTATATGCTGAGATTCTCAAGTTGAGCGAATGTGGACAGCTTCTTTGGTGTGGTAGCTCATTATAATAATGGCCCTCAATGAATAATGGCCCTCCCTGTGTCCCTTTTGCAATGGGATGTTGCCACTCCTCCCATTAAGAGGCAGAGTACATTTCTCCATCTCCTTTACCCTGAGTTGGCCTGTGGCTTATTTTGACTAACAGAAGATGGTGGAAGTGTCATTAGGTGAATTCTGGAGCTGCTTTCCACTCGCTTGGAATACTGCCCTGAGACTCCCATGAAAGGGAGCCTTTCTATTCTAGTGGAGGGTGAGAACCCCTGTAGAGGAGAACCAGGGTGGCTTGCTCATGGCCAGCACCATCTGCCAGGCCTGTGAGCAAGGTGACCTTCCAGCTCCAGGTGAGCTGTCAGCTGGCTACAGCGTATGAGTGACCCTAGGGAAGACCTGCAGAAGGACCACCCAGATTGTAAGAAATAAAAAATCGTTGTTTCAAGGCACTGAGTTTTGGGGTCCTTTGTTGCTTATTAATGGATAAGTGAACTGCTGGCTTCTCTAAGCCTTGGATTCTGAGATTTAGCACAGGAGCACCTTGTTGTTGGGAGGGGCATCAGTGATAGGTGCCCTGGACTGTGCCTGGGACATAGTAGGTCTGCCTGGGGAGAGAATTACTGTTAGTGAGACTGGAAAGGAGAGTGAGGCTGGTTAGGAAGGGTCTTGATTGCCACAGTGAGGAGATGTGACAGCGGTGGTAGTGGGACGAGAGGAGAGGAATGACGTGCAAGAAATTCCTGAGACGAAACAATGGGACTTGATGAATGACTGGTACGAGCAGGAAGGGTGAGTCAGAGATGCCTCGGAGGTTGCCAGCCTGGGTAAGTGGGTAAGCAACGCTGCTGAGGAAAGTGGGAGGAAGAGCAGGTCTTGGGGGGAAGATGAACGAGTTCAGCTTTGCTCAGTTGGCTGTGAGAAGGAGATACCTGGATGCAGGTGAGTATATGGGTCTGAGCTCAGGAGAGTGGCCAGGGACGGGGCTGGAGGTGTGGGACTCACTGGGGAGCAGGAGGCCCTTGAAACCTGGAGGATGACTGTCTTAGTCGCTTTGGGCTGCTGTAACAGAACATCATAGACTGGGTGGCTTAGAAACAACAGAAACTTATTTCTTCCAGTTCGGAGGATGGAAGTCAGAGATCAGGGTGCTAGCGCCGTGGGGTTCTGTGTCTGGTGAAGACCTGCTTCCCGCTCCATAAGCTGCCATCTTCTCTCTGTGTCTGCACCTGGTGGAAGGGGTGAGGAATCTCCCTGGCGTCCCTTGCGTGAGGGCACTAAAGGCATTCACGAGGGTTCCACTCTGATGACCTAATTACCTTTCAAAGGCTCCGCATCCTAATACCATCACCATGGGTGTTAGAGTTTCAACATATGAATTTTGGGGTGGTCACAAGCATTCAGACCATACCAGTGACTCAAAGGGCTGGGTTAGGGACACAAGGCTGGGACATCCCAGGTTTCTCCAGGGATTAAAGTGAAGTATAGCTAAAGTAACAGCTTGGATAGCCTACCAGCCTACTGAAGATTTAGTCTGCAGGGGTCAGTCTCTCCGGAAACCCTTTGTTTCAGGAGAAAATGTGAACCATCGAGAGGGCCTCACAGATGAGTGGATTCCAGACTTCCACAGTGCTCCAAGGGCAGCTAATTTCCAATCGCAATCTGTGATTTGATTTAATTTTAAAAAGCCCATCTATAAAACTCAACAAGGAGATGCTAACTGTAGTGGCCTCCCGGCTGAAGATTAATGGGTGATTTTTTTCCCCCTTCTTTCTATTTTTTTGGACATCCCAAATCTTCTGTAATGAGCATTCAGTACTTTTTCTTGGCACGCAATATTTTTAAAAGGACACACACACAAAAACCAAATTACAAAAACAAATCAAAACAAGAAGATTTTAAGGCTGGAGAATAGAACTTTACTTCCAGGAAAAAGGGGGCCCCAGATATGGTTCTGCTCTCAAACACCAGGGCCCCACAAAAGAGCAAAGCCCAAGGAGGAAAGAAAGGGGAAATGGTCACTCTCCCTGGAGCTGCAGAGACAGATCCAACTGTACAGGTCTGAAAATCTGTGAACAGTTGAGGAAAGATGGTGGTGGCAGCTGGGAAGGGGAGGGTGAAGTAACCTGGCCTTGACGGCCTTTTGGGAAAGTTGGTGTTTTAGGTGCTTAGCTTTGAGTTGGTCATAGTCGTCCTGACCATGTTGGGAGCCCTTGGGTGGCAGAAGAACATATGTCCAGGTGGGCCAGGCCACAGGGTTGGGTTCTCCAACCAAGGAGAGTGGAACAGTCCAAGTCGCTGAGTCCTGAGGGTAGGCGTGGAGGTATGATGTCTCATCTGCAAGTCATCACTTCTGAGAGCACCGGGCAGTCAGATGAAGGTCCAAAGCTTTGCTCAGGGAGTCCTGAAATGCAAGCAGATGCAAGGAGGCTCGCCTGGGTCCTGGGCAGGGTAGGGAGGGGAGAAAGGCTTGGTGAGTAGCAATCAATAGCCAGCTGACCCAAGGGGGCCTGGCAATGGTACCCAGGCTGTAGAGAGGGAGGCTGAAGCTTAATGTTTCTTCTCAAGTGCACCCCGCCCCTGGCTCACCCTGGCCCCCTGACTTTGGCTAGCTTGGGCAGGCTGCTTTCATCCTCTACTTGCTATTGGAGGAAGGGCTTCTGGTATCTCCCAGCCCTGGATCTCCACACTCAAGGTAGGTTGGGAGTAAGTGTGCCGGCAGCTGGGTAGAATTGCACAGTTGGGCTGGTGAGAGGAGAATTCAACCAGGGGGAAGGAAACTTTGAATATAAACCCTGTTGGTTTGCATCCCCATGGCAGAGGGGCTATCTCAAAAGAGGAAAATCCACTCATCTCATTGCTCAGAAAGGTCCTCTTGATTTTTTGGGGAGGGGGGATAAGCATGTGAGTTTGGGGAGGATAAAGTGAGACAACAGGAGGTGAAATAACTTGCTATAAAGCAAATGGCTGCGTGAGAGTGAGGTATTAGTGTGGTTATCCCTGCAAGGGTGGGGAGCCCTTCCTGTTGAATGCCTGTCTGTCCTCCTAGACTGTCATGTTCATGGATGTTGTGTTCATGGCTGTAATAACTGCTAAGCTTTGTTAACTGCTTAATTGATGTCAGGCTCCTACTAAGCACTTCGCAAATGCCATCTTAACCCTGTATGACCCTACTATCCCCATTTTACAGACGAGGAGTCGGAGGCCCAAGAGTTACCTTGGCATACAGTGCACGTCCCGTAAGTTCCAGAGGCCGATGCAGGTGGTCTAGTCCAGAGCCTGTACTCTTAACCTCTGTCCTTTAAGCCAAATCCCCAGCATGCTGCACACAGTAGGCACTCATGAAATATTTGTTGCTCTGAGTTAAATCAAATCAGATTGCTATTCCCAAGAAAGCCAAAGATCATAAATTCTTTGGAACCCGAATCTCTTTAAACACCATTTTTAGAATCTCAGTTACTGGGAAGAAAACAAAATAGGAGGGTGGGTAGGTCTTCAAGAAGGATCTCACTCTTCCCTGTTTGCAGCTCGTGTGGTTTGCTGCCCTCCGATCCTGCCCCTGCCTGGTAGATAGCCCTTCCTCCCATCTTGCCCTCTTGGGGGAGAGAGGAGGATGGAGCGCCCACCGTGGCACACAGGAGCAGGGGCAGAGCAAAGATCAGTGCTCTCCAAGCTGCTGGAGCCGGTGAGGCGGAGGCCAGACGAGCTGGAGCTGAATACAATTTTTGTCAGAGTTCCCTTCCCGTCTGTGAATGCAAATCCTGAATTACAAGCCATCCGGATGACAAGCTGACATTTTAGCTCCAAACATTCTCCTATAATTAGTAGAATCTAATGCAATACAGGGAATGGCTCCATTTTACACACACATTATCGTAATGCCTTTAAATAAGATAATTGATTATGCCTCTGCATAAGAAAGTGAAATATTCGGTGTAATTAAAACCAGCATTCCGATCCTGGCTCTCTGACAGGTGATCCACGTGTCACTTTATAAACCCTCAAAGTAGTGTTCACGCCCACATTCCAGTTTTCAAAGTTTGTTGTAAAAAAACTTTGGAGAATTTTTTTTCTTCTTCTCATGGTTTTCAGCTTTGGGTCTGGAAATCTGAGTGAAGGTAGCTACTGACTTTTTGGGTATTTCTGTGTTCCTCCTCAGCTCCCTGACACAATCACAAACTGTCTCATGTTTCCCTGTAGATCTTCATTTTATAGATGGGAAATTGAGGCACAGGGAAGCGACAGCACTTCTGTGGCTGAGTCAGGCTTGGAATTCAAAATCTGTTTTACAGCCCTTGAGATTAGATTTTAATTTGAGTTGTTTTGCTAAAAGTGGGAAAAAGTATGGTTCAGTGGACAGAATGTAAGGCTGGGATCAGGAAGTCTGAATTCCAGTCTTGGCTTTGCAATCAGTTAACTTCTCTGAGCATTCATTTCTCCACTTACTTCATTGATTGGCTGCGGAAAAGTTAGATCAATTTAGTAAAGTGAGAGATCTTAATACAATGGCAATCTAATAGGTAGGCTCCTGGGTCGTCCGGGGTGGGCGTGGGGAGATTAGTTGTTTGAGTAAAGAAAAGTCAGATATGGCTGTAGAAATCTCAGTGACCCTGAGGTCTAGGAAGTCCCCAATACTGCCCCATTCCTCTTGAGCCAACCTCCGTCTCCTGGAAGTTGAGTGGTGGGAATGAGACAGGAGTGGGCGATACTAGTAGGAAGGCCAGTTGAGAATTGTGTGGGTCACTATCTGCCTTTCTGATACCTGAAGATGCTGCTGCAGATATCTCAAGTGGCCTTGACACTGTCCTACATTAGTCCCACCCTCTCAGGAAGTCTCCAAAGGTTAATTTGTGACATACTTTTGTGGGACAGCTGGTGGGTGTTGGGTGAGTACTCTGGGGCCAGGAAACCAAGCTACTTCAATTGGTTTCTCTTAAGCGGGCAAACTAGTTACTTCATCTTTCTTCTCGTGGACTCCATACTTTCACCCCAATAATCATACTAACCAAAGCCTAGCTCCTTACAGAGATATCAAGACTACTACATTTGTGCAGGAAAAACTCTTCCCAGGATTGTCCCGTTCACCCTTGTATTAGTTTCCTATTGCTGCTGAACAAATTACCACACACTCAGTGTCTCAATACAACACACATGTATCATTTACTGGAGGTCAGAAGTCTGAAGTGGATCTCGCTGAGCTAAAATCACAGTGTTGGCAGGGTGGCATTCCTTCTGGAGGCCCTAGGGGAGAATCCATTTCCCTGCCTTTCCAGCTTCCAGAGGCTGCCTGCGTTCTTTGGCTCACGGTCTCTTCCTCCATCTTCAGAGCCAGCAAAGGCCAGTGAAGTCTTTCTAACTGTGCCATATCTCTGATTCTGACTCTTCTGTCCCCCTCTTCCCCATTTCAGGACCCTTTTGATTACACTGAGCCTTCCAGGATCATCCAGGGAAACGTCCCCATCTCAAGATCCTTAACTCAATCACATCTGCAAGGTCCATTTAGCCACGTAAAGTAACGTAATCACATGGTCCAGGGAATAGGATGTGGGCATGTTTTTTGGGAGCCATTATTCTGCCTACCACATGATCTAGCCCCAAGGATAATTGTATTAGTTATCTATTGCTTCTTAATAAATTACCTCTAAATTTTGTGGCCTGAACAATGAGCATTTACTGCCTCACAGTTTCTATTTGTAAGGAATCTGGGTATCCCTGGCTGGGGGTCTCTCACAAGGCTCTAATCAAGGTCAGCTGGAGCTATAGTCAGCTCAAAGCTTGATGGGGGTGGATTCACTTCCAAGTTCACTCACATGGCTGTTGGCAGCCCTCAGGTTGTCACTAGCTGTTGACTGGAAACATCAGTTCTTTGCCATATCGGCCTCTCCATAGGGTAGCTCACAATATGGCAGCTGAATTCCTTCAGAGTGAGCGAGTGTGAGAGGAAAAGAGAGCACCCAAGTGGAAGCCATAGTCTTTTTATAACCTAATATTGGAAGTGACATCTCATTGCTTTTTGCCATATCCTATTTGTTAGAAATGAGTCAATAAATCCAGCCCATGCTCAAGAAGAGCAGATTACACAAGAGTGTAATCAAGAAGGGAGGATCAAATCCAGGGCCATCTTAGAGGTGGCTTACTCCAGCAATCACACATACCACTTCCCTTAGGGAAGGCTGATCCCTAATGATCAGAGATTAGGCTTCCAAAATTTAAGGCAGGAGAAATCAGACTTTAGGGACCTCATCCTAATACGTAGGAAAGTGAGATATGGAGAGGGTGGGTGGGTAGGTGAGTGGCTATAAAACTTTCTTCCATCTCGGTCAGTGGTTCTCTAACTTAGGAGGCATATTAGAATTATCTGGAAAGCAAGAAAAATATCAAAGCCTGGGCTCCAACTGTGTAGATTCTTAGTTAGTTGGACTGAAGTAGAATCCATGCGTATACATTTTTTAGAACTCCTGTAATTCTGGTTTGTATCAGGGTTGAGAAAGTTTGATCTAAAGAGTTTGCTGATATCTACAAGAGGGGATTTGGAGACCCCATGGAACTCTTTGAAGTCTGGATCTTCCAAATGATGATAATGATGATGAGGATGAAGACAATAATAAGAAGAATTATTGTTTACGTGAGTACTTAATACTTGGCAGGCACTGTGTGTTACTTATCTCCTGAGCCTCAGTTTCCTCATCTACAAAATGAAGAAAGCAGCATCAATCCAACAGGGGAATTGTGAAGTCTCAATGATTTAAGTATGCAAAATGTTCACAGCAACGCTTGGCACCTGGTCAATGCTTGCTTCACGTCAGCTCCTTCCTGTCCTGGCCATCCTCGTACTCCTTTTGGGGAGCCAAGATATCATGAAGAAGGAATTCCCTGCCCCACTGCCCTAGACTGTTGGAACTGCTGGACAAGGCTGAGTGAACTCAGAGGCACCTACAAAGGGCATTGTGTAAGTGACCATAGGCCTGATGGGCTGCCCAGGAGCCCATGATGCAGCCCTGGCCTGGGGTGAGGCCAGCTGCGTGGTGCACCCAGGTCCTCTGTTAAATGGCTTGGATCAGCAGCCTGAGCCAAGAGCAGTGATTCTGGCCTATTTTTACCTCCAAGTGGCAGAGCTGGATCTATTCCTCTTCTTAGAGGAACAGTCTCTGCTGAATACAGCTTACCTCTAAGGCCCCAGTCCACTTCTTGTCACTGATGACTGAGCTCTGTTGATAATTATTCCCAACCTTGCCAGACCTCTTAGGCTTCTCCAGAGCTACCTGGTAGTCTGGCCTGGGGCTAAGGTGGTTGTGATTCTTCCTGGGCAGGATTTTGGCCTCCCCTGCTTAGGCCATCACTGGGTTCTTCTGGTGTGCTTGTACTTGTCTCTTCTCATCATCCTAAATAGGAAAGTAGAAAGGGATGGTGACCCAAGCCATCTTCTCTGTTCTTCCATTATTAGGGAAACTGAGGCAGAGTAGAGGGCCTTATCTGCTTACTGATGGCATCAGCTTGACTACATGTGAAGTTCAGAGCCTCCTAGAAGCTTCAACCCAGTGAAGATACTCATGAGCTGACTGTTTTGTGTGTTCTTTTCTGCCAGAAGCCAAGATCCTAGGGACTGGTGACAAGGATACAAGAAGTTATGTGGTTCTAGTTTCAAAGGGGCTAAGTTCAAGATTCAAAATGGTTTTTCTATATTGAAATTAGGGTGAGAAAAACTACCCTTTAAATCCTGGTTTTGCCACTATCTTGCTGTGTTACTTAAGGCAAGTTTGTTCACTTAACTTATCTCAGCCTTGGTTTTCTTATCTGTGACATGGGTGTATCAGTCAGCACAGGCTCATGCTGCAGTAACAAACAATCCCCAAATCTCAGTTGCTTAACACAGCAAAGGTTTGTTTTGTATTCACTTTTCATGTCCACCTTGGGTCTACTAAAGGCTCTGCTACATGTTGTCTTTGTTCTAGGACAGAGACTGACAAAAATAGTTATCGTCAGAGACATTGCCAATCCTGTGGCAGCTGGACAGGGAGAGTGGGGACAGATAATGGTACCTTGGTTCTTGCAGCTTCCACCTGGAAGTAACACACATCATTCTGCTTACATTTCATTGGTCAGAGCAAGTCCCACGGCGGCATCTAACTCCAAGGATTCAGGGAAGTGCAGTCTTACCACGTGCCCAGAAAGGAGGAGATCTGGAAATGTTTGGTGAACAGCACTACTGGCTCCCACATTGAGTAATCTTATATCAACTTCCCTGTGGGGTTACTGTAAAGATTAAAGGAGATGATGGATGAAAAATCACTTTGCAAATAATAGACACAGGTAAGATGTTGTTCAAGTAACATTTAGGGGGCAGCCTTGTGTGCCAAATGCCATGCTAGATATTTTGTAACAGCAGCACACCCCTAGACAGAATTCTGGAAGGGAGTGGCTCACCTGGTTTTGCTCCTTCTTGGCACTGGGATCTTGACTGTAATTGTCAGGGAGGGTCTGCTAGCCCAGGCATGTGCGTGGAACAACAGCTCTTCGTTAACTGGAGACTTCTGGGCACTGTCCACAGTACTTCTTGGAAGGGGTCACTCTTATGACAGTTGACCAGTGATCCCCACAAGCGGAGACAATAGGGGTTGTCCTGATGTTGGTCTCTGCGTCCTCCTCACTAAGGAGCAGGTCAGGACTCTCAGCCCAGTGGATTTGAGACTGGCTGTGGTCTGGTTTGGATTTTGGTCCAAGAGCCCCTCTGTGTTCTTGTCGCCAGTGGTCCACTCTGTGCTGAGATGCCTGTTTCTTGTGTTGAGGTCCTTGGAGTGGGAAGTCTTTGGTAATCTGGGGAGGGTCCTGTGACATTACAGTTCCCTGTCCCCAACAGTGGCTTCTCTGGGAGGAACAAAAGCCCTTTGGGATCAGCAATGTGTTGTTGGTGGCTGTACTTCTGTGTTCTCTGACCATTGGAATTTGGGGTTGTAAGAACTCTTCTTCTTTTGATGGGAAGAGTGCCTGCTTGAAATTCAAACTAAAAAGAGATCGCTCTGTCCTTAACATTCTGTGTGGGCCAGTAGACACGCCCCTGGCAACAGTAGCTCAGAACTTAGTCACTCCTGTGCTCAATATACACTTGCAAATGCATTCTCTCATTATCATTTCACAGGGTTAGTCTACTAATTGTCCTGTGAAATGGGTAACATGCTCACCCCCATTTTACAGAAGAGACTGAGGCTCAAGTAACTTATTTGCCTTGTCCAAGGTCCCACAAGTAGTAAGTGACCTAGATTGAAATACAGATCCTCAGATTCCAAACCCATTGCCCCTTTCACTTGACAGTTCTCCTTCATAGTGCTATATTTGCCTTTTTGTGATGATGGAAGATCCTGACTATCAGAGTTTTGGAGCTAGAGGGGATCTAAGAGGTGATCCAGCCCAACTCCCGTATTTTATAGAGGAGGAAACTTGAGGCCCACAGGTGGCTGCCCCATGGCTCACATTGTGCTCTCCATCTCACTCCTCTGCTGTTTCTACCATCTGCTAACCATGATACTGGGGGGTTTTTTTGGTTTTGTTTTGTTTTTGCTTTATTTCTGTCCATTCCCTGCCCCCTTTCTATAATATCTCATCCTCATTTTGTAACACCACCTCCTAGAAGCCTCACTGATCATCTTTCCTCCTCCAGATTAGGTTTGGTGCCTACTCAGTGCAATGTACCTTCCAGATTGTAGATGTACCCATTGTATTATAACTGCTAGTTTGCTGATGGGTGACAAGGGACCTCCTCGTCTACCCATCACTTTGAGGGCAGAAGTTGTGTTTGTTCTACTTGTTACTCTATACTTGGGGCTGGCATTTAGCTGGTGCTCAGAAAATGTTCATAGATTGAAGGAAAGAAGAAAAGAAGGAAGGAAGCAAAGAAGGAAGTAAGGATGGAAGGAAAGATGGAAGCATGGAAGGAAGGATAGAAGGATGGAAGGAAGGAAGGACGGAACGATGGAAGGATGGAAGGAAGGACGGAAGGAAGGACGGAAGGATGGAAGGAAGGATGGAAGGA
>NC_060268.1:91078401-91164209 GCF_021613505.1 Equus quagga | reverse complement strand
GGAAGGACGGAAGGAAGGACGGAAGGATGGAAGGAAGGATGGAAGGAAAGATGGAAGGATGGAAGGAAGGAAGGATGGAAGGAGGAGTGGAAAGATGGAAGGAAGGATGGAAAGATGGAAGGAAGGAAGGATGGGAGGATGGAAGGAAGGATGGAAGGAAGGACAGAAGGATGGAAGGAAGTATGTAAGGAAGGATGGAAGGATGGATGGAAGAAAGGATGGAAAGATGGAAGGAAAGATGGAAGGAAGGATGGAAGGAAGGATGGAAGGATGGAAGGAAGGAAGGACGGAGGTATGGAAGGAAGGATGGAAGGGTGGAAAGGTGGAAGGAAGGAAGGAAAGAAGGAAGGAAGGAAGGAAAAGGAAGGAAGGAAAGAAGGAAGGAAGGAAGGAAGATGAAAGGAAGGAAGATGAAAAGAAGGAAGGAAGGATGGAAGGAGGCTGCCCGGGTGAGCCTTTCAGGCCACTGTGCAGTGTGAGCCCTCTCTTGTGGGCTGGAGGGGTACCTTCTGAGGAGCTCTCCCCTGTTGAGTCTCCCAAGGGTCAGGGAGCTGGAAGGTCTCTCTGCTGCTTTTGTGGGGCCTGCCTCCTGCCTTCTGAGCTGCTCCTACTCTCACTAGCAGCCCCCGGAAGGAGATGAGCGAGGGGGAGAGAAAGAGAGATTGAAGGGGAGAGAGTGGAGGAGGGTGCCCTGCTCCAAGACAGAGGAACAGCACTTAAAAAATGTCTCTTAGAATCCCTGAAAGAATAAGCTGTAAAAACAACCACACGCGCTCTGCTGGGTGACGCAAGTCAAAGAGAAATGCGATGCAATTAGTCACTGGTTCTGAGTAGGAGGCTGGGAGAATGGTGAAGGGCTGGGGGGCGGTGGCAGCCTCCCTCACAAGCTCTGCATCCTGCGCTCTGAGCGGCCTCCACAGCCCTGGGGAAATGTTATTTCTTTCCTTTCCCCCCTGTGCAGGCCAGAGCCCCTCCTTGCTTCTCTTTGTCTCCCACGAGGTGGCGTTTTCCTCCCTTGCCAGCACAGTCTTAGGTCTAGAATTGAGGAGTAGCCCAGAGTCTATAAGTGAGGGAGGAGCCTGGGAGACCAGGGGTCATGGGAATTGAAAGTGGGGACATATTTGGCCCTGAGCCCACCCTGTGGACTCCAGCTCCCCACTTTCCTGCCCACTCTGGTCCAGAGGGAAATGTTTCCCCTGTTCAGGACTTCAAGGGGGTAATTCACTCACTCCCTCACCTACCAAACATTAAGCACCCACGATGTGCCAGCCCCTGCCTTCATGGAGCTCACAGTTTAAGTCAACAGGATGGACAAGTCAACAGGCAAATAGGATGCTGAGTGACAAGAAAAGTGCTGGTTGTTTCCCATTTTCTTCCATCCAAGAGGTAGCCTAGCTGCTCCACATGGGTCCGAGGGGAGGCCCCAGTGAGCATCCCTCACCAGGCCCTCCTGGCTTTCCTGGGTATGGTAGCAGTCTATAGAGATCAGAAGATCTGGGTTCTACATGAAGCTCCACACTGCAGGGACTTTTGGGCTCCCTGGCAAGAGAGAGAGATTCAGGAAGGAAGGATCCTGAGGGTGCTGTCAGGGGCTGAGGTCATCCTGTCTCTTAAGCAGAGCTATTCACAGAGTGGTCCCTGGACCCGCAGCGTCAGCATCTCCTGCAAACTTATTAGAAATACAAAGCCATGGGCCCCACCCAGATCTGCTGAATCAAATTCTCGGGGATTGGGGCCCAGAAATCTGTATTTTAACAAGAATCCAGGTGGTTTCATTTCGCATGAAAGTTTGAGCTGCATTGTTTAAACGACTGGGTGAAATTGGTTCAAATCCCAAGTATCTTCCTGTGGGAAGGCGGAGCCCAGTCTAGCTCCCTCTCTTGGTTTTTGTAAATTTCAAAGGCTTTCCTAGTCACCAATGGCTCTGATTTGGGGGGCTTGGTAATTCTTGTGATCTTTTTGGTGCCCTGGACCTTTATCTTGACCTTGGTTACAACCCAGATATGGGACACAAGCTCTTTTTGATCTACCTTTTTGCACTTTCACACCTCCCAAAGGTCAATGTGCATAATAGATTTTCCCTTGGGATTTGAGGGCGCATCAAGGAGAGGAGCATCACAGAACTGCAGACAGATCATTTAAAGTTGAATATTTCCCTTTCTTGCCCCTCAGCCGTTTCTAACAACTCAAGCCCCCAGTGATGTCCCTAGGCCTTCTCTCTCCTTCGTTCCTTTTCTCTGCTCTATATCTGATTTTCTATGCATTTAATTTGCCATGGAGCTTAACTCTCCCCTTGTTGGTTCCTTCTAAACCAGTGCTCCAGGATCCCACCTTGCACCCCGCAAGAAACTCTGATATTTTCACAAACAAACATAGTTCCTTCCCTAAGAGAATCTCCGGTGCCATCTGGTAAAATAGTCATTTTCCTTATCCCTCTACATTAGCAACTGGTCTTCTTACCTATTCCTAAGGCGGCCCCTACAACCGTGGCCTTGACAAGCGCCTCCTCCTCTAGGCTGAAGCGTTGTGGTCTGCCCTTTCCACCCCAGCATTCCCCCGACCTGGGAAACTTCTCCTTGGCCTTGTGACTGACTTCATTCTTAAGTGGATGCTTCACCCCATTAAACAAATTCTTTAACAATCTTTCCTTCCCTAGCTTGTCCTCTTTTATTGTTGTATTTCTCTCAAAGACCTTTGTTCATTCAGCGAAGTCTTCTTTCTTCTTCTCCATCCCTCAGTCCCTAAATGCTGCCTTCTCCTGCCAGCTCTAACCATTCCTTCCTAGCTGGCTCGTGGAAGCCAGGCATGAGCACTGCCTCAGTGGGGGTTCTTATTCCCCTCAGGCTTGTACCTATTTTCCAAACTATTGATTCTACTGATGTTATTTAAGCTTTCAGGCAAAAAATGAAGGCAAACTATGCTGCTTCATCATACTCACCCCAAAATAAGCTTGTAATGAGGCTCTCTCTCCAATGGAAGGAGAACAGGTATTTCACCAGAGTGGAGACTCTATCCTCTGTGAATATGTAGGAGCACAGTCAACTTCTGTAGATGGATGGATGTCTAATGCTTTTTCTTATCCTCACCCTCTTGACCTGTCAATCATCTGCAAGACTGTCAACCTTGTGCTCTCCTTTCACTCTCTCTTCAGGCTGGTCCTGGTGTTGGTTCCTTCCGAGGATCTTCTCCTTCTATTTTGGGCATTCCTTTGAGTGTTCCTGTCATATAACATGGGCACCTCCACTCCCCTCCCTATTTCTCTTTGCCAGGAGTAGGCCCCAAGTCCAGAACCAAAATGTCGAGGATCAGGGAGGCAGAATGAAGGGCGTGGAGGGCTGAGCCCTGGCCATGCATCGTGTCATCTGGAAAAACCAAGCATTGGCTGCTTCTCAAGAGCAGGTCCTTCAGAGCATGTCAACTGGCAGACAGAGATGAGAGTGGGCTCTTTTGCACAAATAAGCAAGGCTCCTCCTCCCTATGACCTCTCCTTGGTCAGGAGATGCCACATCCTTGAAGTGACAACAATCCTTTCCTTCGCTCACATTTTCCTGGTGTGGAGACCAAGAGGGCCTGATCATTTGCAAACACTTCTTTCCAGTTGATAACAGACATTGGACCCGTGAGGATCTTCAGATTCATGAGGAAGAGGAGGAGCCTCGCCTGGGAAACATCTGCCAGGTGATCCTTTCCTCCCAGGTGAGTGTCAGTGATTGGGCCTCTTTATTGTTCTCCTAGGAACAAGGCCCAGCAGACTGGGCAGGCCCACCAACTGGGAAAGCCAAAGCCGTCAGTCTCCACCTCGCATCTGTTGTAGTAACGGCACGTCTGGCCACCATGGGAGCATTTTTCTCTGCTGCTTCTGCCCCTGCTGCCTGTACCTTTTATCCATGGGGCCAAACCCTGGGGCGGATTTTCTGTCAGTGCGGGGACATGGAGGCTAGAGTTAGCACAGGTCCTTCTCTCCTTGGCAGGCCTTAAGGAGTTGAATGTGAGGGTGGGGAGAGGGAAGCCAGACACTCACAGATGCAAGGGACCCAGATCCCACTGTCCAGAGACCACCGTGCCAGTGGCAGCAGCTGAGATGCTGTCCCTCTGGGATGGAATCTTGGGCCGAAATGAATTGAGATAGAAGAGTAAGTCAGGCCCTGCTCCATGACCTCTGGGACACTGTGATCCAAGCATTAGTGCTGAGATGCAGAGGCCTGGGGTGGGAAGGCAGCAGATGTTTCCTCAGCACCGTAGGAAAGCCTCGACTGTAGGGACCTCAGGGCCTGGGGTGAGGTTGCCTCTCCCTCTGTGATCCTAGGCCTCTCATGGTGCCCAGCACATAATAGGCATTTAGTAAACATTGAATGGATGAAAGAAGTGGCTTGGCTTGAGGAGAATGTCAGGGAGGAGTTGATGAAGGTACCTACGACCCTCAGGCAGGGGCTTCCCTTCCTCCTGTGTTCTGGGTGTGAGGCCCAACAGTCTCTTGACCGCTCAGTCTCCAGCTTCCACATCTGCAAAGTAGTTAGGGTATCAATTTCCTGGGCTTGCTGTGGGGACTCAGGGAGATGGCTGGTGTGCAGTGTGGGACATGCCAAAGCTCCCATCAGAGGGCAGCATGGTATAGTGAAAAAAGCCCCGAATTTGGGGCAGATAGCCCTGGGTCCAAATTCCAATTCTCCCACTTCCCTTCCTAGCTGTGTGATCTTAGGCAAGTTGCTTAATCTCTCTGAGCCTCTGTTTTCATATCTGATAAGAGTACCCATTTGTGTTAGTTTCTTATTGCTGCTGCAACAAATTACCACAAACTTAGTGGCTTAAAACAATACAGACTTATTATCTTATATTTTCAGAGGTCAGAAATCCAAAATGGGTCTCACCAGATTAAAATCCAGGTGTCAGCAGGCTGGCTTCCCTCTTGAAGGCTCCAGGGGAGAGTGCTTCCTTGCCTTTTCCTTACCCTCATTCCTTGGCTCGTGGCCCCTTCCATCCTCCAAATCAGCGATGGCTGGTTGTCCTTCTCACATGGTGTCACTCGACACTCACTCTTCTTCCTCTCTCTGCCCCTTTGAAGGACCTTGGTGATTACACTGGGTCCACCCAGATAATCCAGGATAATTTCCCTATTTTAAGGTCAGCTAATTAGCAACCTTAATTTCCCCTTTCATAGAACATAATGAATTCAGAGGTTCTGGGGATCAAGACACAAACATCTCTGGGGCCATTATTCTGCCTGCCACACAGAATGTTGTGGTGAAGAATAAATGAGACCATACGTGTAACCTAGACCTGTGCTGACAGTTTAGCACATTGTGGCTGCTCCCATTATTATTATTATTATTATTATTATATTCTCGTTTTAGTCCCCACTCCCTCCTTGCTCTGCAGAAGGAAGGCAGTGGGGACCTAAGCATGCCCCTCTGTGAGGACCACCAGGTGTCCCTGGGCAGATGAAGCCTCAGGAGGTCCCTACGTGTCTTGCCCCTGACTTCCTGGCTCACCAGGCCCCCAGCCCTCCCTCTTCCACAGGAGCTGCCCTCGTCCTCAGGGCCTCACATGTAGGAGCCCAGGGACTGCTTCTGCTTCTGGATCCTGAGCACGTCCTGGAGGAGGAGGAGAACACTTCTGTCTGTCTACCCCAGCCCCATGGAGCTCCATCCACAGGTCCTGGTGGGAGAGATGCTCGTGGACATGCAGAGAAGCTGGGAGGACACATTTTTCTGGGAAGCTGCCAGCTTCCTTGGGCTCTTTCCTGAGCATGTGGGGCTATGCATGAAACCCCAACTCCAGTTAAAGATGGGTTAATAAAATGGCCTCTGATGTAATCTGCCTGGTAACAATGGAACAGGATATTAACCGGGGAGGAGAGGATGTTTCTTACTCTCCTCCAGACAAGGGGAGGACCCTTGTGACCCCCAGGACTCTGGGTGGAGGGAGGTAAGACAGCTTTGTTGAGAGAGTATGATTTGTGTCCTCCAGAGTTTGTGGGCACAGGGGCTGGGTCTGACTCTTGCCCCAAAGCTCTAAAGGCCGGAATTGGCTGGAACTGCCTGTCCTGTCGGAACACGGAGAGATGGTGAGATGGGAGACGTCTGCCCTTCCCAATGCCAGCTGAGTTTTTCTGAGTCTTAAGAGGGTGATGGGATTGGACCCATTTGGAAAGGGCCCCATGCAAGATGACTCCCAACAAAAAGAAGTTGTGTGCGTTGTGCCGCTGGATGAGGCAGCCGTGGCGAGGCAGTCACCTGAGAGCACCTCCCTTGCACAAGGACACCATGCAGAGAGGTCCCCAAAGGGGGAAGGCGGGCCTCTCAAAACCCCTACAGAGCCCTACAGCTCAGCAGCTAAAAATCAAATCGCTTGATTTTAAAATGCACCAAGGACTTGAATGTACATTTCTCCAAGGAAGACATGCAAATGGCCAACAGGTATATGAAAAGATGTTTAACAGTACTAATCCTCAGGGAAAGGCAAATCAAAACCATAATGAGATATCATCCCATACCCTTAGAATGGCTACTATCAAAAGCACAAAAGATAACAAGTGTTGGAGAGGACGTGGAGAAATTGGAACCCTTGTACATTGTTGGTGGGAATGTAAAATGGTGCGGTTGCTCTGGAAAACAGTGTGGAAGTTCCTCAAAAAATTAAAAATAGAACTCCCATATGATCTAGCAATCCCACTTGTGGGTATATATCCAAAATAATTGAAATCAAGATCTCAAAGAGATGTCCACAATCCTTTGCTCATGGCAGCATTATTCACAATAGCCAAGATGTAGAAACAGCTTAAATGTCCATCGATGGATGAATGGATAAAGAAAATGTGGTGTGTACACACAGTGGAATATTATTCAGCCTTAAAAAGGAAATCCTGCCGTTTGCAACAACAGGAATGAACCTGGAGAACAGTATGCTAAGTGAAATAAGCCAGTCACAGAAGGACAAATACTGCATGATCTCACTCATATGAGAAATCTAAAATAGTCAAACTCAAAGAAGCAGAGAGTAGAATGCCAGTTGCCAGGGGCTCGGGGGAGGCAGAAATGGGGAGTTTCTGTTCAATGGATATAAAGGCTTTAGTTATACAAGACGAATAAGTTCTAGAGATCTGCTGTACAACATCGTACTTACAGTTAACAATACTGTAATGTGCATTTAAATATTTGTTAAGGGCAGATCTCATGTTAGTGTTCTTACCACAATCAAAAAAGGAAACCCTACAGAGGGCATCAATGGCGGATCGAAACAAGTGAGAACCTCTATGGTCCTTATCTCCCCTCCTTCCCTAGCCCTCTACCCCATTCCTAGCTGTACTAGAAGCAGCTGAGTGGACGGGACAGGAGTGAGACAGGAAGAAGGGAGGAGCCAGCCCATGATATCTTCTTCCCCTAGTGCAGTCTCCAGCCACGGGCAAAGGAACCACTCAGACCAGATGAGATGGAAGATTTTCCTGTCGGACTCCTCCAGACTTTTACTACATGTAAAAACTGTTAAAGCCTGAAAATAACCAGAAACTATATGTGATCTGCTCAGTAATCATGGGCAGAACAAGGAGATCAGATGGTGTTGAGAATAAAACAAAAGCAACGGTGTTTGTGTTTGTGAGCCATCCAGTGAGGCTTGTCCAAGGAGCGGGTTCCAGTGACAGTGGTGCACATCATGGTCATCCCCAGGGCTGCGTCTTTTATTCAGTTCCCACCACGGCCGTGTGAGGTGGACAGTTGTTTTACTGTTTCACTTTTGACATAATAAGCCAAGGCTTACAAGACATGCCAAGGTCACACGGCTGGGGGAGCCGACACTTGCTCTCCGGGTCTGGCACCAAATTCCAGCATGAGCCACAAATATATATGAGTGGGGCAAGCCTACGAAGTCATGTGGCAGGTGACCTCCCTTTTCTGACCTCTGGCCTTCTTTCTTTGTCTTCAGTTTCCCAGCATTTGGGGGGATGAAGAAGAGGGTCTCTGGGAAGTGTGCTGAGCTTGTCAGAAGAAAGAGACAGAGGAGTCAGAGGTCTTTTCTGACCTCTTCTGTCTGGTTTGCATCTCTGTCAGGTGACTGTGAATGGTCAGGTTCCCTTGGAGGCACCCTGCGGTGGCCTCAGGGAATTCTGGAGGGAGAGCGGTTACGGTGTGTGTGTCGGCCCCTGTTACAGGAGAGGCATCGTGCAGAATGGAGGCAAGGCCGCTGCTCTTGGGCCTGGTATGCGTGGGTCTTCATCCTTACCCCACACCAGCTAGCTGGGTGCCTGTGGCAAGCCAATTCATCTCCCTCAGTTTCCCCACCCAGCAGAGCTATACATTTTCACATCCGTCCTGTCTACCTCCCAGAAGTGACCGTCTGAGAAAGCCTTTGTGAGCTCTGTGGCAGTCAGGAGCCTTGCACAAACAGATGGCTCAGCATCTGAGACGGACATTGTCCTGGTTTGGCTACCAAACATCCACACACTCTTTTTATTTGGGAGAATCCATGCACTGAGAGAATCTTGGTGAGAGCCAGCAACCTGCCTCCCACCGTGGGAGGCAACGGATGCCAGCCACTTCCCCTCCTAGAATTCACGCCCAATCATACCCACACACACAACCTTGCTAGTCCAGGCCCCTCGGAGGCAGCTACCTGGACGTGTGAATATGGAGGGAGTGATGCAAAGACGCAGAAGCATCAGAAGTTAATCACTGGGGCAGAGACAGCTGAGGAGAGTCCAGGAGCATTGCCTGCAGAGTGCTGGTGCCAGGGTGATGGAGTGCTCCGTCAGCCTCTTCCTCCGCAGTGAACTTGGTGAGCTCGTGGCTGCCAGGCCTCTCCTCATTTCCGCCAAGTTCTCCAGGTCACCATAGTTCCTTCTAATACATTCCTTTTCTGTCCGAGCTAGACTAACCAGAGTAGGTTTTTATTATCTGCATCACAGGACCTGATGGGTACAGCTCCCATCCATAGAGCTTCAGGGACATTTATACTCTGACCACCTCCACCCCCAAATTCCTCCCAAAGAGTTCCCAGAGTCCTCTGGGGCTGTGCGCCAGGACACAGCCTATTCGGACACTCCTCCTTCCTGCATCCCTGCAGGCTCTCCACATGCCTGGAAATGTTTGGTGTCCTGCACAGGATGTACACACCTTCCTTGTCCTTTTCAGAGCCCTCTTTCTGCATCATGCAGTGGCAGAGGCCTCCAGCTTAGAAGCTCCGAGGATAAGCTTCGGTTTCAATGGGCCTGGCCTGGAATCCCAGCTCTGTCACCTACTAACTCATCAAGGATGAGCTTACTAACCTCCCTGGGCCTCAGTTTCTTCATCTGCACAGTGAGGATAATAATAGCACCTCCCTCGCATGGCTGTGCAGAGAATGAAATGAGAGACTTTCTCTGACGCTCTCAGCCAATGACTACAGGCTGTTAGCGTTATTCACTTGCTTAATTCTGCTCACACTAGAACGCTGGCTTTCTGTCCCTGCCCTGCTACGAGTCTAATTCAGCGTCCCCCATAAATCCAGCCTTCTTCTGTCTCTGAGGCATGGGAGGAGAAGGCCTGAGCTTGAGTTCCTTGAATGCTCGACTTCTCAGTAAGAAAAGGGCACTGGAACAAGGAAGCAAGGGGTTCAGGAGATTGGGCACAAGGCTTGTGGGTTCCCAGGAATCTGGCAGCTCAGACCTGCTGCTGCCAGCGGTGGGTCAGTCATGCCCACCCCTAAGAGGTGTCTGTGCAATGGGCACTATTGGCCCCCTCACCCTTTTGGCTTCCCCAGGCCAGGTCTAGCACCCTGCCAAGGCCTCTTGGGCATCGTGCTCTGGGGTCTGGGCAGGAGGAGTCTCTGCGCAGTAAACTCTTTGGGCTTAAGGAGGCTTCAGGGCCAGCTTTTCCAACACCCTAGCTTTGCAGATGAGGAGACCGAGGCCCAGAGAGGGAAAGAGCTGTAGGGATTGTGGAGGTGGGATGGACCCAGTCTCCTGACGGAGAGAGGATCCTCTCTGCTCCCCACGCTGCCTTCCAGAGTATCCTTGAGGCCTGAGCTCACGTGTGTGTGTGCGCACGTGTGATCTGATTCCCCTCCTCCTCCACTTTCTTCTCCTCCTCCTCCCCTGTTTCTGCCCCATTGTTCCTCCTCCTTCTCCTCCCTGTCCCTCCTCCTCCTCCCCTGTTCCTCCTCCTTCCTGTCCCTCCTCCTTCTGCCTGTTCCTTCTCCTCCAATGTTCCTCCACCTTCTCCTCCACTGTTCCTTCTTCTTCTCCTCCCTTGTTCCTCCTCCTTCTACCTGTTCCTCCTCCTTCTCTTACCCTGTTCCTCCTCCTCCTGTCTGTTCCTCCTCCTCCCCTGTTCCTCCTCCTTACCCCCATGACCTCCCTCTCCCTGTGCTGCCCCCTGCCTTTTCTCACCACAAGACCCTTGGGGTGAGCTTCAGCATTGAAGGCAGATACGTTCCTTGGAACATCTTCAGCTGACTGCTAGCTTGGGGCACAATAACTTATTTATCACAGATCTCCTTCATAAATAGATTACTTTCCTGAGCTTGCAATCCAGGGTCAGATGCTTTTGAGAGGCTGTGGAGTAGAGAAATCCACTGCCAAAAAATAAAGCCCAACCAAAGACGGGCTCAACAAAGCGAGAGAATAAGGGAGGAAAAGAATGAACACTACGTTTTTGAGTGGCTATGAGCGCACAAGGCAGGTTCACCTGTGATCTCTCACTGAATCTTCACAGCTGCCATACAAGTCATTTCCCCCCTTTACTGGGAGAAAACAGGTCCAGAGAGGCCTCGCAAGCCACAGAGCAAGCCGATGCCAGAACCGGGAGTCAAACCAGGTCTGTCTGCCTCCGAAGTTCACAAGGACGTTTTGATTACAGCTTATTCCAGTTTCTGGAGAAGAATAGGAGGCGTCTGGGAAAAGTCCGTTATAAGAAGGGAGAGTTTCTCACTTTGTCCTTTTCTCTCCTCCCACAGAAACGCATTCCTTTGAAATTAATGTCCGTTCTTCATTTCCTCTTTCTCCTTCTCCTTCTCTCCCTCTCTCCCTTTGCCTTCCTTTTTCACTGTTATGACTTCTAAAGTCATCAGATATCCTGAGTGGAGCCCTCTGTTGAATCCAGTGCCCCAGACAGCAGTTCTCTAGGTGGAAGACTGGTGTCGACTGTGAGCAGGGGGCCAAGGCTGGCTGATTGGTGCATGCAGGATGGGCACAGATTGGGGACACAGCAGAAGGTGTGTCCCAGTTGCTCCCGGCTGCAGGACTGGCATCCTGGAGAGACACAGGTGGACGCTGCTCCCTGTTGCCTGGTGCCTCTGGCACCCCCCAGCCTGGGGACCACCAGCCACATGGAGGCACCAACAGGGTCAATGATGGAGGGATGCCCACCAGGCAGCTGCCAGACATCAGGAAGTCCTGTGCTGTTCTCAGGATGAAGTTACCCTGGTCCAGATGGTGGGCAGTTGGGATGGGAAGTCTGCAACCGATTTTGCATCCTGAGATTTCACCAATGGAAAAGAGATGCCACTCTCTATTGTAGGAGTAAGGAAAATTGACTAGGTTATTGATTCATTTACCCAGAAAATACTTGTTGAGGACCTACTCCCTTTTAGATCCTTTTTTAAGTACTGGAGATTGAATGAACATGGCAGATGAGTCCAAGATCTCAAGAAACTTCACTTCCAGTGGAAGAGAGAAACAATAAACAAACCTCATCTTCTGAGTGGGAAGCAAGTGGAAAAAAGGGTGCTGCTCCTCAGATCTAAGACCTTAATTTCACTTCTCACTGCCTCTTTAACCTGTTTCCTGCCTGAGTGTTAATTTCCACCAATTGTAGATTGCCACCAGCGTCAAAGATGCCTGATGTGGATGATCAAAGATTTGGGATTTAAGCAAAACAGACAGCTTCTCTCTTGCATTTTAAAAGTCGATGATACCAATGTTCCCCTTTGACGAACACCCATGCAGCTCTGTGTCTTCTGGGAGCATCCATAACACCATGTCCTGGGTGGATGGGACGAGCTGTGCACAATTTTCAGGGAGTAACTTCTAGGTCAAGGCATTTAATGGCAGACCTTTTATTCCTTTTCCTTTTTCTTTCTTTTTTTAAAATTGATAATCATCTACCATTCACAGAGCCCTGTGATGTGCATGGGACTGACAAGGGACACTGGGGTCTATGAGGAGCCTTCGCTCTCTTACTCAGGGAGTTTGTAGCCTTCCTATTGAATGGGCCCTGGTGACATGCATGCGCTCTTGCTTCCAATCACCACCCGGGCTATTAAGAACAGGGGCTTTTGGGCCAGAACTTATTTTAAAGTGGTTCTGTCATTTCCTGGCTGTGTGATCTTGGGTAAGTTACTTAATGTTTCTGAGCTTCAGTGACCCCTTGGGAAGGAGAGAGGTTTAGTAGAAAGAGCAGAGTCTTTGAAGTTTGAATCCTGGCTCTGCTACTTACTTGCTGTGTGACCTTATGCAAGTAATTCACTCTTGGGATCTTGGTTTCTACATCTGAAAATTGGAAATAAAAATACCTACTTCACAGAGTCGTTTTAAAGATTAAATGAAAAAACACATTTCAAGCACAAAGTCTGTGTATCTTAGATGGTCAAAAATGTAATTTTCTTTTAACCTTTCCCTTTGAATGAAATACAACCTTCTGGGATAACTCCTTCCCCGTCTCATAAATGGCACTACTATCTGCCCAGATGCTCAGGCCAAAAACCTAGGAGTTATCTCAGATTCATTTTTTTAATATCATCCCCCATTCTTTAGCACACAAGTCAGTAGCAAGGTTCTCGGTTTGACTCCCAAATGTATCTTGAATCTGTCCTCTCCCACCGTCTCTATGGCTATCATATTAGTTAGAGCCACAATCATCTCTCCCTTAGCAGTTTTAAAATATGATCCCCAAATTCTTTGACCAAATTCTTTGGTGGGATTGATGTTCTCTCCCCTTGAACCTGGATGGGCCTGGGACTACTTTGACCAATAGAGTATGGTGGAAGTGATGCTATGTGATTTCTTAGGATGGGTCACAAAAGATTTCTGTTTGGTTCTCTTGGATCACTCTCTTTGGATGCTCCCTCTTGTAACTGAGCTACCGTGCTGTGAGGAAGCCCAAGAGAGGCACATGTAGGGGTTACAGTTGACAGTTCCAGCTAAGCCCAGCTCTTGCAGTGCCCAGCCATCTGAATCGTCCCCAGCCATTTGAGACTTCCCCGCTGAGGATCTAGACATCATGGAGCAGAGGCAAACCATCTTCACTGTGCCCTTTCTGAATTCTTGATCCACGGAATTCATGAGCATAATAAAACGATCAGTGTGACTAAATTTGGTTTGTTGTGCAGCGATAGATAATCAGAAGACCCCCCTTGACTACTGCAATGCCCTCCCAACTTCTTTCCTTGCTTCCACTAATATCTATTTCTCTACACAGCAGCCACAGGAATCTTTTGGAAACATAAATCAGATAATATCACTCTGTCACATAAAACCCTTCCAAACTCCTTACCTTATTAGGCCCCACATGACCTGGCTCCTGCTGTTACATGCACGCCAGAGGTGGGACACTAGCATCTTGCTATATGAAAATCAGAGGCTGGCCAAAGGCATATGATGTGGGACACAAAAATCACCTCTTACAGCTCAGTTCCAGCTTCCCAGTTCAGGAGCCAAGGCAGTATCTCCTGTACCTCTATGGCTGTTAAAACCCTAATCCAAGACCCCAAACCCTCTGGGAGTGGCCATGACCTTTCCTGTACCTTTTTAGTGCTGGCTTCTCTCTTGATTTCTAGTACAATGACAGTTCCCTTTCTTTCTTTCAAGTGCAGCTATGATAAGAAAATAATATCAAATGTTCCTATGTGTTTGTAGCCAGAGGGGAGAACTGCATCAACTCAACAGACCATGTGGCAAGAAGTCTTAAAACTCTCCTTATTTGTACACAGGATGATCAGCTATTTCACTTAAGAAATAAACTGAAAAGTGGTTGGAAATTAGAGCATTTGGAAAGGTGACCAGATAGAAGATCTACATGCTCAATCACTTTTTGGTAAAAATGGTGGATTAAGTACACTCATTTAAATTCACACTGTCCTGAAATGCCACTGAAACTACCAGTAAAGGGTTCCTTTTTTTACCTTAAATCCACAAAGATGGGTAGAATGAGAGTGGAGACAAAATCATTCTGGAAGCTAGAAAGCAAATGGATAAATGGTAACTTAAGTAGCTAACGTGAGAAAGAAGAATCTTAAACCAGAAGAATCCTAAGAACCAACCAGATGGACACAGACAGAATCCTCTAAGGCTCAGAGATTGGTGGCACTAGAAACTTTTGAGATTGGATGTAGGGCAGGCAATAAAGAGGATTGGTGGAAAGCTGTTTAAAAAGCAGTTAGGGATGGGAGTTATTGCTTGATGGGTACAGAGTTTCTGTTTGGGGTGATGAAAAATTTTGGAGGTAGATAGTGGTGATGGTTGCGCAACATTGTGAATGTACTTAATGCCAGCTGTAGGCTTAAAAATGGTCAAAAGGGCAGGTTTTATCTTATATATGTTTTACCAAAATAAAAAAAGAAGCAGTCAGCCCCTTGCATCCCCCAACTCCAATTCCTGGCTGCTGGGTAAGATGCCTTCCCACCCTGGCCAAAATACGAGTGCTTTATTTTCTGGAGAGGTAGAAGAGAGGTTCCATGGACAGTGGGGCACCAGGCACAACTGAAGTCAGGGGTACCATTTTGAAAATAGGAGGACACAAATGACTGAATGCAAACCAAACGCTGAGGCTCCCAGCCTCTCCCCTGCTCTTGTCCCTACTTGAATCCCAGATCACAGGCCTTGACCTTCCTGGCAGGAGACTGGAAGAATGCTCTCTGTGGAATCTGGGTAGTTCAAGAAAGAAGACTTGAAGAGACTGACATCGAAGTTTCCTGGAAGATGGCCCAGCCATATCATTTGACAGTGTCGTTCACAACAAACAAGTCTCACCAATGGCCTCAGAGCCTCCAGTCAGTGTTTTAGGCCCCTACTCTTAAGTTTGATCACCAGAAACCTGAGGAAAGACTCTGATGTGAAAGCCTGAAATCCAAACAAGTCATAGGCAGGCAGAAAAAGGCAATGGGGAGGAACCAGAGATTGAAGGGAGAAGAAAATGTCAACGAAAAAGGCTCTCATGAATATCTTTAGAGACATAAGAGATGACACTGCATCTATGAAACAAAAAAAGAATACTTTTAGAAATGCAAATCATGTGAGCAGAAATGAAAAACTCAACAGAAGGGTCAGAAGATAAAGCTGACCAAATTTCTTAGACAGTATAACAAAAATGGAAAAATGCAAAGTAGAAGACAAAAAATATATAAATCTATCTAGCTATCAGTCTAGGATGTTCAACATCTGAATGATGAGAGTTGGAAGGAAAAAACAAAGAAAATGGACAGGAGAAAATAATCAATAAAATATTTAAGAAAAATTTCCATTGCTTAAGAACATGAAAATAAATCAACACTAAAGGTTTTTATCACAAAATTTTACAGTACTGTTATATTAGTTTTCTATTGCTGTGTAATAAATTACCATAAACATAAGTAGCTCAAATCAACATACATTTATTATATCACAGTTTCCATGGGTCAAGGGTCTAGACACAGTTTAGCTGGTTTCTCTTCTCAGAGTCTTACAAGGCAGCAGTGGGATGAGTTCCCATCTGGAGCTTGGGGTTCTCTTCCAAGCTCATGTGAGTTTTGGTAGAATTCAGTTCACTGTGGTTGTAGGACTGAGATCTTTGCTTCCTTAATGGCTGTCAGCTAGGGCTGCTCTCAGCTCCTAGAGATCCCTCGGTTCCTTGCAATGTTGCCCTTTCACAGGCCCTCTCACAACATGGCAACTTACTTCTTCATAGCCCACAGGAATATCCCTCACTCCAGTCTAAGACAGAGTCTTATATAATGCAGTCACATGAGTGACTACCCCATCACCTTTGTCATAGAGCATAACCTCATCAAGGAGTGACTTTTCCTTCACCTTTGCTATATTCTATTGGCTAGAAGCAAATCACAGGTTCTGTTCACACTCAGATTAAATAAGGGAGTAACTCACGGGAGTCATCTTAGAATTCTGCCTACCATAACTGTGGACCAAAAGAAGCTCTTATAAACCTTCAGAGAGAAATAAATAGCCTTATTCGAATGATCAGGAAGTAGAATGATTCAGCCTTCTCAACAGCAATGTTGGAAGCTATGGAGTAATGCTGTCAAAATTCTGAAATGAAAGGATTTCCATCCTACAATTTTATACCCAGCCAACCTGTCCATTGAGTGTGAAAGTAGAGTATAGACATCTTTGGGGAAAAAAAGTCTCAAATGTTTACCTCCCACACACTCTTTCTTAGGAAGCTGCTGAAGACTATGCTCTATAATTCAAAGGAGTAACTAACAAAAGGAAGACCTCTGATCCTGAAGACAGGAAATAAGGAGAATCTCCAGCACAGTGGTGAAGGCACATTCTCCAAAGAGAAGTCTGACCAGATCAGAGCAGGTCAGAAGGCGTGGCAAGGGGAAATTTAAGATGAAATTGGTAGAACAGCTGAGGTGAGTGAATGCGATGAAAAAAGATTTAGACAACTGGCAGGGAGATTTTTAGCTGAATTTGTGATAAGAACATAAAAAATTAATCAAACAGAATAAAAGATATTTATTAACTCCAGGGATATAAAAAATTATTCAGGAAAGGAAATGGAACTATGTGGCTCAGCTCTGAATAAGTATAGGTTCATTATGATGTAAATACTGACCAGTAATCTAACCAGAGTAATGATATATAGTTCTGAAAGGAGGGTGTGATGGGTTGAATTGAGATGTTGAAGTCCTAACCCCCAGTACTTGTGAATGTGACCTTAGTTGGAAATAGAGTCTTTGCAGGGATCAGGTTAAGGTGAGGTCATTAGGGTGGGCTCTATTCCAATATGAGTGGGGTCTTTATAAACAGGGGAAACCTGGACATGGAGGCAGAGATGCAGTGGGACACCACCTGAATATTGGAGTTAGCTGCCACCAGCCAAGGAATGACAAAAATAGCTGGCAAAAGCACCAGAAACTAGGAGCAAGGCATGGAACAGATTCTTCCCCATAACCCTCAAGAGGATCCTTGAACAAAGTCCCAGCTCTCTCCTGAATTAGCATCCGGCTCACAGGCAGCCCACATGGGTGCTTGTCCTATAGCGCCCTGTGCTCAAGTTCTCGCATTCGTCCTTTCCCTACTCCCTTGCTGATCATCATGGACGCCTTATGCGTACCGGGTTGCACGCTAAGCACTCCGTCCCTCTGACCCGTGCCTCCTTTGGAATGAATCACAATGCACGAGCGCAGTCATTATTTTCTCTCAGCACTTTCAATCTTTTATTCTCTCTCCTTTCAATTCCATCACAGTTGCGCCCCTTTTATTTCAGGCACTTGAAAACATCTGCTGCTTTTGGACTTTCGGGACACCATTGGATTAATCATGTTTGCAAAATACCTCAAAACGGAGTAGAAACCCAGCAAGATTGCTACTCTTAAATGGAGGACTCTGTGGTCCAGTCTGGAGGGAGCTTGTGCTGTAGCTATCGCCATCTGCCGGTGGGAGGCTGAGCTGATGTGATCTGAGCGACGTGATAGAGTGTTGTTTGTATCTAGGTAAGTTTGTCACTTGGAAATTCATAGGCAGAGAATTTTTTTCTTAACCTGTAGTTTATTGGATTCCATTATACTTAAGTTAAATCCAGAGCATAATCTCTTTTAATGTCTTTCCATAGTGTGTGAGTTCCAACATTCTTATTTATTCCTTTGTGTTGAATCCACAGTGTCTGGGAAATAAAGGATTCTACTGAATATTGCTATAGTTCAGTTTGTCCCAAATTGTGTTTTGTGGGACATTAATAGGTGTTCCCACCTAAAAAATGTTTTTGACAAAATAAATTCGGGAGCCCTGGCATACCTCACTCTGGGATATTCACAATGTGTATTATCATTTAAAAGTCTTTTTTTTTTAAACCTAGTGTTTCTCAAACTTGCTGACCATAGAACTTTTCCCTGATGTAACATCTTGTGTTCCAACATTTTTAGGGACATGTTGAGAGATATATTTTCTGGTAGATCATATGTTTCTTGGAGTCAAGATTTTGGTGCAAAAGGGGCCAAAACTGTAATCATAGCACTCCTGACAGAATACTGCCTGTGCAAAGCTCATTTCAGTCCTGCTGTGCAAAGCTTTAAACCAGCCCAGCTACGGAAGACAGTAGCTGCTTGACATTTTGGAAAGGGTCCTCATGGCTATCTAGTTAGGGACACTGAACATCTTTCCCCAGCAGGTAATGCAGAGTCTCAGCGATTGTTGCATTTTGTGGAGGAGAAGCCTGAGAAAATTCCAGACGCTGCAGAAGGCTTGAAGTACTTGCCTTGATTTTGAGTAGGCTCATCTTGGCGTGCACATGTCTTAATCTGAGTAAGGCCAGGATTATTCACCGTGTGGGTGTGGCAGCCCAGGAGGACAATGACAGAAGTCCCAGTTTCACATTGTTCTTTATTTGGTTGTACATCCAATGCATCAAAATGATAGAGGATGTTCCAGGGTCCTTCCAAGAGCTCAAGCTGGGAAGCTCCCATGGTTGGGCATTCCTTAAAGACTAGTCATCCCACCAGAATTCTAGAGATTGGGTTTGTGTGTGAGGGAGCGGGGGTGAGTTATAAAACATTAGAAAATGTCCTGGGTGTTAGGAATTTAAAATTGAAATACTGAAACTCAACTTCTGTGGGAATGATGATATTATTGGGCATTTGCACTCCCCTGTTGATGACTGGTTGTGCAAGGTCAGAGTTTGCAACTCTCAGCCTCTAACTACTCTGTAAGAACTGCAGGAAGTCAGCTGACTGTGGGTTCTGGCTGTGGATGCTGTTTAATGGCATTATTCCTAATGCTTTTAGAGTCCCCTCTTAAATCCACATAAGTGCTAGGTGCTAGTTCTGGCAACATCGCTATGGCCAACTGGCCACAGGTGACCAACCTAAAGATTTGTTTGACTTGATGATCAACAGCTCCAACCTTCTAAACACATTTTTTCTAAAGTTAAATTTCTGACTTTCAAGTAAACTGATGCAGTGGATGAATTTAGAGGAATGACCCTGGTATTTGTTTAATTCCATGGGGAATATATTTGGAAATCTATTGCTAACTTCCTGTTTTTGGGGTGGTCCATTGGCATAAATATCTCAGACATGGATTCCCAGACTCAAAGAGGCTTTTGTGCTGCTATTTTAATGATCAGCATCAGCATCATTACCAATCCTTACATTTGTAAAGCTGTATTCATCAGGACTCTTGGTGGCAACTGATCGCAACCCAATTCAAGCTGGCATAGCATAATGAGGCTTTATTGGCTCACAAAGGTTGAGAGTCCGCAGGTAGAGCTGGATTCAGTCACTCAGTCTAAATAACACCTCCCCTTCAGTCTTCATGGCACTTATCGTAACCTGGCATTATATTATGTGTCTACTTGGTATTTACTTATTGCCTGGGGTTCCCCCTGGACTGCAAGCTCCAGTAGGGTAGGGTCTTTCTTTTCTTCATCACCAAATACCAAACTTCCAGAAATGGACATGGAATATAGGAAGAACATAATAGCTAGTTGTTGAATGAAAGAACAAATGAATGAATTCATACAGGTACTCAAATGACATCACTGGAAATTTGTCTTTAAAGGTCTTTTGTCCTGCTTCTCTCTCTGTTGCTTTCATTCTTTGGAATGCCCCTTCCCTTGTCGGGACAAGATAGCTCCCTGCAAAAATAGAAACTTGTTTTTTCTGAATAGAACCAGCAAAAGGCTCACTGGCCAGCTTAGGTCATATGACCATCCCTCATCCAATGAGCATGGCCAAGGGGATGCTGTTGGCTCCAGCGAACCACAGAGTCTGAGGGTGGGAGGATATAGGCTTGAGCAGATCTGACAGGGAACGTGGCTAGAATAATAGAGTTTATTAATTGTTCTCAGTTGCACTTTATCAACTGCTCCTCACAAAACCTCGTAAGGAAAGTAGAACAGTATTACCATCCCCAATTCACAGATGAGGAAATTGAGGCTCGAGGAGGTACACTTCTTCGAGCAGTTAGGAAGTGGTGGAGCTTCAAGTCTTGACTTCACGTCTTTTTAGGCTTGACCCAGTGTTCTTTCTGCTACATCAGATCACCTGGCAGGATAGCTTCTCAACGTGGAGGAAAACAACACATGGCTTCTCTTTGCCGAAGGGACTGTAAAAGTGGAAAAAGGTAAGAGATTTGATAAAATCCTTAAGAGGTTTTTACTTCTCTGGCCAGGTGACTTTATTTCTCTTGCTGGTCTCTCTGGGGAGCCAAGTGGTTGGAAATGACTGGTAATAGCTCAAAGGTTTTGCCTGGTACACAGAAAGCGAGGACTCAAGATGGTATGGGGAAGGAGTAGCAATAACAGCAAATTCTCTGAGCCTGATGACCTGAATCTGGAAAAATAAATGGCATCATATTTAGGCAATTCACAATCCCCTCTGAGCCATGTGGAAGCACAGAGGTTTATCTTCCTGCCAGCTTTGCACACATGTATCGAATACCAATTTTATGAGAGGAGAGGAATCTCCGGGACCATCTGGACCTCTAACTCTCAACCACTGTTTCACGGCCTGGTGAGCCAAAGTTTTAGCACCTCATGCCTGTGCCTCCCCCTGCCCACTCCCCCCACTCTTTCTTGATCTCAGTGGCTGTGTCTCTTTTGCTCTCTCCTTCTGGGGTCAGTGGTAGAACATTTATAGGATTTACCAGTTCACAGTATGATTTCGACTGGAAATCATTGATCTGGTGGTTTCCCAGTTGGAGAACTGGGCTGAGAAAAAGTAATTTGTCCAAGATTGTGGTGATAAGCGGAGGAACTGAGCCTTAAACCCAACTTTTTTTTTTAAACTTCAGGTTGTTTCCAATAAGCAGTGCTTCTCAGCCTGGCTGGGTCCCACCCGGGGGTTCTGATTTAACTGGTCTGAGGTGTGGCTGAGGTATCTGGACTTTCAAAGTCTCCCCGAGGGATTCTAATGTGTAGCCAGGGTTGGGAACCTGAACAACGCCCCCTGCCACTCTGTGGGGTGAAACGCAAGGCTGCTGCTCACTCTGGAAGAGGGTAGAGGAACTCGGGGTAGAAGCAGGTTGGAGAGCATTTGAGAAGCTTATAGGAGAAAGGGAGAGATCCAATATCTATGGAAGCTGCCTGAGCTGGTGGAGGAAATCGATATTGGCTTCTTGATGCAGACTGTGTAGAGGACAAGGCCACCGCCAGCCCCCAGTGTTTTTGTGCAAATTAGAAAAACAGCCCCCGTAGGGAGACTCAGCCCTGCAGGCACCGTGATTGGCAAGACGATGGTTGCCTTTTGAATTTTAAAAAGGACCCCCTCTGCCTTAAGGATAGAGCTTTGCACCAGGCACGTGGCCCACTGAGCAGAACAAGGACTGGGTTTCGGTGTCCGTGTGCCCAAGAATGGGGCAGCCTGGGATGGGGAAGTCCAACCAACTAGCAATTCCATTCGTCTACAAGCTGGGTGTCTGACACTTTCTAGACTTGCCTTACTGTTAAATTCGTGTGTTGGCACACAGGGAGAAACACATGGGGTCCTACGACTCTAGTCCTTGAACTGGTAAGGAGAAATTGGGTGATAAAGAAGACCTTAGAGTCTTTGGGAAGCTTCCGTGCTGTCCCAGAGTGGATGCAGCTGGCACAAGCCCTAAAGCTTAAGAAGGTGGAACTGAGTGGAGTAAAGGAAAGATGGCCAATCCGTAGTACAAGACTTAAAAGTAAGATGGCTCAAGAGAATTGGAAGATTGTTAAAAATATAACTCTTCTAAAATATTTTTTCATGTTACAAAACCAATCCAAACTAATTACAGAAAATGTAGAAAATAGAAATGAGCCAAAAAGAGGAAAGCCATTACTCAGAAATAACTACTAACAGTTTTTTGTTTATCCTATCAGTCTCTTTTCTGTGCTTATAGATACATTTAGGATCCATTTATACATATTGCAAAACGGAATCATATGTATAGACTGTCTTGTAATCTGCTTCTTAACTTAAAAATATGCCACAAACAGTCCCATGTAATAAGCGATTCTCCCACCTTGTTATTTTAATGGTTACATGGTAACCCATTTAGTGATTCTATCATAATTTATTTAATCAATCCTTATTTTGGAATTGACATTATTTCTAGTTTTTTAATATTATCAATAGAGTTTGATGAACATTCTTTGAGTATTCTCTCTTGCCATTTTCCTGAATAAATGCTTAGAAGTAAAAGTCAGGGTCAAATACAACTTGCCAAATGACTCAACAGGAAGATGATACCATTTTCTACTCCTATCAGCAGTGGGTGGAAATGTGGGTTTCCCAGAACCCCCTCCAACGAGAGTCAGAACAATGGCTCTGATTTAGCAGTTTGATGCTCTAAATGACATGCAATGGGGTGCCCTTCCTGGGATGGAAGGGCAGAGGGTGAGACCTTGAAGGTGGGCAGTCCCAAAGAGCTGGTTCCAGGAGTGTGTTCTCACACAGTGAGGTTTCAGAAAGATGTTCATCCCCCCTGTGCTGAATCTGAGCCTCTGGAGTGCTTCCTCCCATGCTCACAGCACCAGGGACAGAGTTCCTTCCAGGCATGGTGTTCATGGGCATCCTCACCGCAGGCACCTGAAGCACTGCCTGTGAGCCCAGTGGGAGGCACGGAGTCTGGGGACAAGCTTCTTTAGAGTTGGAAGACCTGGGAGGGACACCATCAGCTCCCTCTCTGAGAGGGCTGGGAGGCCTTCAACACGTTGCCAAGTGAGGAGGACGCAGGGCTCTTTTCTTAGAAACCTCTTTTCTTTTCTTTTTTTTTTAGTAATAAAGTTTAATTTTCATATAGAAATAATGCACATTCTCTAAAGAAGATGTGGAAAGCATGGGAATATAAAGTGAAGGAGAAGTTATTCATGGACACACCACCCGAGGATGAATGTTGGTACCTGTCTTTCCAGTCCTTTGTGTGTGTGGACGTGTTGTGTCCACACACAATTATTCTTTTTGTGTAGTTGCAATTGCACCTTCCACATTATTTTTCTACCCTGGTTTTTTCATTTTAACATCATGTGCATTTTCCATGGTATTACATAGTCTTGATCAACATTTTTTGATTATGTAATTTTCGGTTGTGTGAATGGGCCACCATTCATTGTTCACTATTAATGTTTAGATTATTATTTCCACTTTGCAGATGAGGAAACTGAGACCTATAGGAGGTACAAGATTTACCCAATATCACAAGACAGGTAAGAGGTCCAACCAATATTTTATCCATTCATATATCAGTTAAATATTCATTCATTTGACAGACATTGATAGAACACCTGCTATTGTGTCATATGCTATAAGGCCTTTGTGAGGCCTAAACAGTATTCCTGCTCATGTGACATTTATAAATCAGTGGGCAGTACAACCTTGTTGGAGCTGTTACAGAAAAGTTCCTTGGTTCTATAAGATCTCAGAGAAAAGGCGCTTACCCAGTCTGGGGTCTGAAAATGCTTCCCGGAGGGGGTAATGTCAAAGCTCAATCTGACAGGAAGAGTGAAAGTTTGGGAGAAGGGTTAAGGGAGCAGCCACATAAAGGTCTAGAGGTGAGAGGGAGCAGCATATGCTCTGGGAACTGCCAATAATTGGCCACGGTGCTTGTTGGGAGAGATGGGGCTGGATCTGTAGGTGGGAACCAGCTCATAATGAGTTTGTATGGCCTGCCAAGATCTTTGGACTTGATCCTGAAAGCAATGGGAGATTGTGGGTGCATTTTAGGCAGGAGATTTGCATCATCCTCTTTGGATTTTAGAAGGAGCCACTGATGTCATGGAGGGGACTGGACTGGGGAGATTGAAGTCAAGGAGATCAGTTGGGAGAATATTCAGATGAGAGGTGTGGGGGCTCCCACTGAGGCCGGATAGTTGGGATGGAGGGGAAGGTATGGATTTAAGGAATAACTGGAAGGCAAGGCAGAGAGCAGACACAACTCTGTGAAGTTTGCCTAGAGGACAGGGCAATGTGATGCCATCACTGAGTCTGGAAATCCATGAGGAGAGTGCTAACGAGCTCTATGTGGACCTCTGTCATGGACTTGTTTGAGCTGCCCTTGGGACTAAGTGGGTGGTTGGGTGCAGAGAGGTGAGAGGTTTTTGTGGAGGTAAAGATTCAGAGTCATCAGCGTGGGGGTGACGTTCAAGGCCTGAGGGAAGGTGAGAACCGACCTGGAAGTGAGCAGAGCAGGGTTGGTAACCTACTGGCAGTCATGGACCCCTGCATGGATCTTAAGAAACCCATGAACCCCCAATTCAGAAATCTACAGAGAGAAGAGTTTAACTAGTTTACATACTTTTCTTGGAGTCTGTGGGTGCTCTGAAGCTCATCCTTGGCGTAGGGTGAGAAATGAAGTCTAAGTTGGCCTTTGGGGGACACCAGTATTTCAGGGGCAGGTGGTGGAGGGGAAGCCTTAAAGGAAACTGAGAAGGAACTGCTCGGGGTGAGGGTATCGGAGCAGAATGAAAACACTGAGAGAATGATGTTCTGGAAAGAGGGAAAACAGTTTCACGAGGACAAAGGTGATCGACAGTGTCAAAGGGTCGACGTGAAGGTTAAGGTTAGGTCAGCGTCACCTGAAGCTGCAGCTCAACAGGCTGAGCGCCAAGAATCCTGGAAAGACCCAGGCTTCCGATTCACAGGCCAGCACCCTCCCTGCACCCTCTTCTCTTTCGTGACTCTCATTTAGAATCTCAGGGGAGCGCATTCATCCACCACAAAGAGCCACTCCTAGTTTATTACAGGGCTCGCTTTGAGCACATTTGGTGCGTGAGAATAGGAAATTGCAAATAGGTTCTGGGCTGAGGCTGTGTGGTGATTATTGCCCTCAATTCTTACCCCTGTGTATACCCAGGCCCTTTGCTAGGAGGCTTGGTAATCCCTTCCACAGAAGGGTGAGTATATTTCCCTGCTCCTTGCCTTTGGCTCAGCCATATGACCTGCTTTGGCCAGGTGGACATTAGCAGACCTGATGCAAGAAGGAGCTTGGAATGCCTTGTGGAGTTGGTCTTGCCCTCTCGAGCTTATGTCGTTGCCTTGAGAAAAGCCTGGCTGGGTAGCTCACCGCTCCCAGGAGGCGGATGAGAGGCATGTGGAGCAGAGCCGTCCCTAGCCGACCCTCTGAAGACGAAGATGTGCTCGGTGTTGTACGTCACTGAGACCTTGAGGCTCCTAGTTTCAGGGCCATCAGTGAGTTCTACAGCCTGCCTTCAACACAGCCCTCCTGGCTCCCCGAAAGCTTTCCCCTTCTCAGGGTCCCCCTTCCTGCCTCCCTGCTGGGGCGTTGCTTCCCTGCCGTAGACTCGCTCCCCCTGCTCCCAGGACCTGATCTGGGGCAGGAGGGGCTGCACAGCTCCAGCCCACCCCCGTTGCCAGTCTGCTTATTTCAGACGAGCCCTGCATGATCTGCATGCCTTCATGTCTGCTGTTTCTTACTCCGACCTGAGGCCTGTCCCAGTCAGATGCCCTTCAGTCCTAACTGGGGTGAATTAAAGAATTCATTCAACACATTTTATTGCAGTCCTACTGTATACCAGTCCATTAAAAGAAAACTCTCCTTTTTTTTTTTTAAAGCAAATAGTTGTTTGTTTTCACGTAAAACACACCCAGTGTAATGCCTGGACGTAGTTGGTGGTCTACTGGTGGCAAACACATTGCTATTCTAGAAAATACTTTAGTGAGTATATTTGTGCATAGATCTTGGTTTCCATTTTTAAAAAATTTCTTATATTTTTAATTACAAAAGTAATGCATGCTTGTTTTAACGAATTAAAATATCGAATTCCATTTCAATTTTAAATTAATTCCCAGGAGCTTGGTTTGTGTGTCTCCCAGGGAAGTGTCTGCTGGGTAAAGTGAGGCTCAGCTGTGGCTCAGTCTTGTGCGATGGATGTGTTCTGCGATGGGCCCCGCAGGGGGTGACTTCCCCACACGAGTTAACTGCTGCTGTTGTTACCGTCCCCATCAGCACCGTCAACAAGCAGACCCGAGTGCTCAGACTGTGCCTTCCTCTGCCAAGGTGATGCCGTCCAGGCCCTTCCAGCAGGCCTTCCCAGTGCAGCCTCCTTGGCCCCTGCTTTGCGCTCCCCTTGGGACTGCAGATGAGCAAAGTGCCCGGGGTTGCCACCTCCTGGCTTTCTCCCAGAGGCGCTGGGTCACGGTGAGCAGGAAGCCTTCCTCTGAGTGCCCTCCGCTCCTACCATTTGGTGGCCTGCATCGCTCATTGCTCCCCTGAGATGGGGATTCCTCCGCAGCCCTCCTCTCCTCTCCTTCTCCATCCTCCTAGGCGTGCAGTCAGTGTCCAGGCCCTTGCAGTTCCCAAGCCTCCTCTCCCTTGCATAGTCTCGTGGTACTGTCCTCTCCTCCCCATGTGGCTGCCACTTTGCAAAGCTCAGGATGCCAGAAACTCCTGCTAGGAACATCGAAACGGCCTCCTCTCTGGTCACCCTTCCTCCAGCCTCTACCCGCCGTTGCCTGAGTTCAAGTGTATCTCCTGGCTCCTGATGCCTGGAGACCTTCCACGGCTCCCCCTTGTCTTGTTGAATCATTCTCAGTTGCTTCAAGGTTCATGAAGATTTAACCTGAAACTACTTTTCCAGCCCTTTCCTCTTGCCTGCTCCTTACGAACCCTGCAAACGGCCAAAGCAGACAGCTCCTTGAACATGCCCCTCACCACCGCCTCCCGGGGCCTGCGCCTGCTCTCTCCCTGGTGGGAATGTCCTCCATCCCTACTTGTCCACTCTACTCATTTTAAGAGATGCTCAGATACCCCTTCTCCATGGGCCTTTTCTGATTTCTTCAATCAGAACTGATTTCACTTTGCTCTGGGTACCTTGGTACCATCACTCCTCTGGACCAGGATTTCTCCACTCGGCTCCATTGAGATCAGAGGGGTGTGTATTCCTTGTGGTGGGGGCTGTCCTGCATGTTAGAGGATGTTTAGCAGCCTCCCTAGCTTCCACCCACTAGATGCCAGTAGCACCTCCCCACCTAGTTGTGACAACCCCACATGCCTCCAGACATCGCCCAAAGTCTACTGGGGCAGGGGAAGGTAGGGGGACGAGTCACCCCCAGGTGAGAACCCCACTGCCTTACAGGAATATTTATGCAACAAATGCCCCACCACACTTGGTTTGTGTCTCCCCTGGGATGGTGCTGCTTAATCATGCCAGCCCTTTTCAAGCTTCTGAGCTTTTCTTCATGCTGTTCCCTCTCCAAGGAATGCCCTTCACTGCCCTCCTTCATCTGATTTCTTTCTTAGCTTTCAAGGCCTGGGTGGCAGGTTGCCTCCTCTTGTAGTCCTTCCCAACCAACCTCCTCTTTCCCCAGGCAGGATGGATGGCTCTGCTGCCTGAGTTCCCTCAGCACTTCGCACAAACTTCCATCACAGCCCTCACCAGACCAAGTGCTGTGTTATAGAAAAATAGTTGAAGGGTTTGTCTCCCCAGGAAGAATGTGGGTTGTGGGTGGCAGGGACCTCGGCCTGCTCAGGCATCCCCAGGTGTGCCAGGGCCCTGCACAGGTGGGAGCACCAAGCACGGGCTGTGCACCGGGTGGCCACGCCTGTGTGGGAAAACCAGCACCTGAGTCCCAGCCCTAACTGAGGCATTTACGAGTTGATTGATTTGGGGTGATGCATTAAGCTTCTCAGGAGCCTTAATCTTTCTCTCTGTAAAACTGCGTTAATAAGAGCATCTATCTTATGGGATTGTTTTAAGGATTTAGTAAATTAATACGTGTAAAATGCTCACCCGATACCTGGCGTATAGTAAATCCTCAGTAAATCTTAGTAATGAAAGATGAATGAATGAATGAGCGTTGAATTGGGCTGCCCAGGGAAGCCGAACGCACAGGCTGGTCCATCCTGCTGTGTAGCGTGGATGCCTCCCCAGGGAACAGAGCCTTTGGCAAGGAGCGCAGTCTGCTCGGGGAGAGGGGCCGAGGGCTCACTTCACGGTGAGGGAGCCAGGCTGGGCGGAACAAGGACAGACATTAAAAACCTATTTTCTCACTGGGCATAAGTAATTGGCAAAAAAGCTCTAAATCCATAGCTGTCAGGTGAAGTCATTTCCGAGAGAAAAGGATGGAGGCAGAGAGCTGGAGGGGGAGCGGGGTGGGAACCCGAGGGAGGGAGTGAAATGCAAAATACGATGCTGGAGAGGCCAGGCAGAAATCCTTCCGCTTCCCCGTCCCAGACCGGATGGTCTCCTGTTATCAAGCCGCCCTCGGTGTTTTCCTCTTCTCTGGAAAAAGAGATTTCTAAGGTGGTCATAGAAGGAAAGCCAGCCCAGGAATTATTTAATGAGCCGGAATGAATTGCATTTGAAATCATTTAATTGGGATCTGGGAGCGTTTAACTGCACCCGGGATCTTAACTAGAGTGAGGAAGGATCTTTGTGCTAATTGCTGGCAGTGATAGTCCTACAGAGAGGGAGAGATAGCAGCGAGCAATTAGCAGACAAGGGGTAATTTTGGAGCCTGGGCTGCTTGGCTGGGAAAGTGAGCACCTTGGGTGATGCATTAAGCTTCTCAGGAGCCCAAGTCCCCCAGCAGGGGGCAGGCGAGGCCTGGGACCCTGGGTGGGGAGGGATAGAGGAGGGGGATTCAAGGGGAGAGGTAGGGGACCAGGACGGGGCTTCCGGCAGTGGAGACGGGGTCCAGCATCTTTCTGAGGGATGGGCAGAGGGTTGGGGATCTCCAGAAGGGAGGTAAAGTGAAGTTTCCAGCCTCCCAGTGAGCCCCCGCCCCACCTCCCAGAACTCCAGCTTTGGGAAAGCGGTGGACTTTGCCCAGATTCCAGGGGAGGAGCAGAGCCAACCTCACGTCTGTTCTTTCCGTTCCGTTCCCCGTTCCATGCACCTCACCTGGAGGTCGCTCTCTTGGGTGCCTCATTCATCGCTGACTTTGCTGTGGAGAGTAGGGTCCTATTTGTTAGTCTGGTGATGGACGAATAACCCTGGCAAGGTATTATTAGCCCCATTCTACAGACGAGAAAACTGAGGCTTTTGATTGTGACTCAGTTGAGGACACAGTCAGTGAGTGTCAGAGGGTGACCTAAGACCCAGAGGTGTGTCCCGAACATCCGTCAACTAGTAATCATTGTCATGGTGTTCAGACACATGAATGCCATCGTCCCTGTCCTCGGGGATGAGTCTACCAGGCTCATGCTCTATAATCATTAATAATTATGAAAAGAGTAAAATGCTAATTTCCATGCAAAAGATACAAATGAAAGCCAGAGGGGAGAGGGGTCACTTCTGAATGGCTGATGAGCAAAGGTGTCACCTTGGAGGAGGGACAGAGTTTGGACATGTGGAGATCTGGAGGAGAGCCATTGCTAAGAGAGGGCATTATTTGAGCAAAGACAGGAAGGTGGGAAGATGGGGGACACGTATGGGAGACATTGGACATTTCTGTGTGTCTGGAGAGGAGGGAGAGCTAGTGGGAGAGCTGGGGTCAGATAATGGAGAGTTCCACATGCTAGGTCGATGCGTGTGAACCTCATTGTGCAGGCAGTAGGGAGCTATGGATGGTTTTAGAGCTGGGGAGCAGCTGCAATAGAATAATCTGGCAGTGGTGAGGGGAAGGGCTTGCAGTGGAAAGAGGACGACTATGGGACCCAGTTAGATGGTTCTAGTCTACAGCAGAGGCATGAATATGGATGGGGACAGCAGTGTGTAATGGAGAGAAGACCCCTTGCCCATGGTCGCTCTGCCCTCAGCACCAGCACACTGGTTGTCATGGGGGTGCTCTGAGGTCCTCCCCAGTAGCTGGACCTCGGCCTGGAATGGAAACACAGATCCTGGACAACACGTGTATGAAATATGGGCCACAAGGCTGGTGTAGCCAAGAGGTCATCTGGGCATTGGGACCCGTCCTTGCTCTTGGCAGATGACAGCCAGGGCCGCCCATGACCGTGGGTGCTGACCCTGTCTGTGGCTGCAGCCTCTCTCCTCTCTGAGGTCTGCGTCTCGTCGTCTGGACGGTCCAGAGAGCCTGTGCTAGAGCCTCCTCAGCTTTGAGCAGGGGCGTTTTCCAGCTCTGAGCTGTTGGTGGAGGCAAAGCGTGGCCTTACAGGTGTGGCGGGGCTGGTCCCTGGAGCTGGGCAAGCAGACATGTGAGGAGGGGGTTTCCACTTAAGGATGGAAGCAGGGGCTGGACCTCATGACCTTTAGGTCCCTTCCCACCCGGTTCCGAAATTCCCCTCACTGTGCTGCACGGTCCTTTCATTCTTTCCCCTGTGCCGCCTCCTCCAGGAAGACTTCTTTCACTCTCCACGGCCACTGCGTGCCTCTCTAAAGACCTGCTTCCGGGGAGAGTTGCCTACAGATAGATTTGTGCCTGAGCCCGTGTCTTGTACATACTCCCGGTCAGACCAGCAGAAGGCAGGATGGAGTGAAATTTGTTACTAATACTGTGTTATTTTGCTATTGTAAACAATACTCACAATAATGATAATTATAGCTACCACTGCTGACCGTGTGTGAGCATCTCAATGTATTATTTCTAATTCTCCAACAAACCTACAAGGGTGGGATCATTCCTACCATATTGGAATGAAGGAAGTGAGGCTCAGAGAGGCCAAGTCAGTTGGCCTCTGTCCTACAACCAGGGTGGGAGGCATCAGGATTCGCTCCTGGGCTGGCCGACACGAGCTCTCTGTCTCTGTCTCTCCCTCTCTTTGGGTGAAATTGGATTGTCGTGCTCATACTTCCAAATGTCATCTCACAGTTGGATCGAATAATCAGGGAACCGTAGCGAGTGTGCAGAGCCTGGGCTCCTGTCCTTCTGAAGGTCCTCCTAAGGGTTTAACCCATAACATGAGGTTTGCTTGTTATAAATCCTCCGGGAATGTGACTGTCCACGGTTCTAGGCCACTAGGCAGAGTGTTAGGGCTGGAGGCTACACTCCAGCTCCAACTCTGAGCAGAGGCCGTGAGAAGATGCTATTGCTCTGGGGTCTTCCAGCCCGTAGGTGGAGCTGTTGGACCCTGGGAAGACCCGTGTGGTGGACGGATGGAGGGAGCAACGTGGGCCAGTCCCAGCTCAGCTCTACAAAACGGAAGCCTTCTTTATTTCATAACTGGCCGTTTGTACCTCCTGACCCCTTCACCCAGTTTGCCCACCCCCTCAACCTCCCTCCGCTCTGATAACCATCATTCTGTTCTCTGCATCTTTGAGTTTTGTTTTGTTTGTTTCGTTCCTTAGATGCCACATATAAATGAATCATAGAGCGTTTGTCTTTCTCTGTCTGAGTTATTTCCCTTAGCATCATACCCTTGAGGTCCATCCACGTTGTCACAAGTAGCAAGATATCAAGTCATGGGGCTGTAATGTATGGCATGTATACTAGAGTCAATAATACTGTAGTGTGTATTTGAAAGTTGCCAAGAGAGTAAATCTTAAAAGTTCTCATCACGAGAAGAAAAATTTGTAAGATTGTATGGTGACTGATGGTAACTAGACTTGTGGGGATTATTTTGCAGTATATGCAAATATCGAATCATTATATAGTACACCTGAAACCAATATGTCCATTATTCCCCAATAAGAAATATGTTTATGAATATAGTAAAAAAAAAAAAGGGGAAGGCACAGTGGTGTTTATAAGAATGGGCTGGAAACAACCTAAATGACCACTAAGGTGGGCCTGGTTCCATCAATTATGGTACAGCCACATAATGGAATGCCACATAACCATTACAAATTATGACATAGATTTATGTTGATTGATATAGAAAGATGTCTCGAAATATATTTTGTTGAGGGAGAAGTGTGCCTCGGGACATTTGATATATATAGCATTATCCCCAAGAAATAAAACCGTGAAAGAGAGAGAGAGATGGCAAGGACGCAGGACGCTCACCAAAACTACCAACAGGGCAGATCTGTTTAGGCGGTGAGATTTCGAATGATTTTTACTTTATTCTTTTCTACTTTAACCTTATCTTTAATATGTGAACTTATAAAATCACCAGCATGCGTTATCTTAGCAACTGGGAAAATCATTTTCCATCCAAAAATTTTTTGAAAATGTATAAACCGATCAAAACTGAAGCTGGCCCGGCTCTTGCTGCACATGGTCCCTTTCAGAGCGTGGCCACCTCTGATGTCTCATCTGTGTGTCGGTGACTAGTTATTCCCTCTCGGAGGAGAGGAGGCATTTGTCACCAGTGTAAGAGGCAGGAAAAGCTGAGGAGGACTTTCTGGGGGCAGTTCCAGGACCTGTTTTGGAGCTCGGGGCCTGACTGTGGTCCTGGGAGCCCCCCCCAACTCGGCCCTGGCTCAGCCTCCTGCCTTCCCTCTCCAGTTTCCACCCCCACCCTCCACTCCCACGTCTTCACCCTCCTCCTGGTGTCTCCAGTAGCTTTCATCTCCACAAATTCTATTCAGCAGCGAGTCCCTGAACTTTCTAATTGAGATCAGAGATAAATATAGTGGGGAGGAGGGAGGGAGGGGGAGGAGGCCTCGTTTTAATTTGCAGCATTTCCCATTAATAACGAGTTCTAATTAAAAGTCTCCATCTCCCAGCCGAAGTCCAAGAGCAAAGGCTCCCTAGGTCTGTCTTTCTGGAACATTTGTGCCAGTGAGTTCAGCGTGTAGATTTCTGCACCAGCTCTTCCCTTTCTGCTAGAAGCCATAATTAAGCTGGAAAAGAAAAAAAAAAAAGGATGTCATCTAAGATCAGAGGGATCTTCCCTCGCTGCAGTTCTAGAAGGAGACCATACACCTTCCTTGGCCCGTGGTGCCTGCGGGGTCATCGCTCTTGGAGGAGGTGGCCAGGCCAGATGAGCGAGGGGATGTGGGGGTGGCTGGGGAGTTTTGGGAGATGCAGGAGCAAAGTGTCAGGCACAGGAGGGGAGAGGCGCTGAGCTCTGCCTCCATCCAGGGTGCATCTGCCTTATCTTTTCCCTTTCTCTTCCCCCCAGATTTCCTCTGCGGAGGCTCCAGCCTTCTGTGGTTTGCGCGCCTGTGTGTCTGTGTGTCTGTGTAGAGGGCGTGCTGGTGCTGCTGATGCAGGAACGATGGCTGTTAATAGTCTAAGATAGTAGGCCGTGCCATTTGGTATTGATCGAAATACAGGTTTATTTTTTTGTCCAGAAACATTTTGATGGCTTTACAACTTGCTGACCTGAAACAGGCACTCAGTAGACAGCTGTGAATAAATGAAGGGCTGAATGAACAAAGAGATCCTCCTTGAACCTCCTTCTCATAGCCAACTGGCTACTCAGTGCCTCTACTTGGGTGTTTCATTGGCATCCCAGACTTAATGTGTCCAAACTTAACTCACGATCATCCCCTCCAGACCTGTCCCTCGCAGTCTTCTCCCATCGCAGTTAAGGGCAACTCCATCCTTCCAGTTGCCCAGGCCAGAGATCTTGGTGGCGTCCTGGACTCTACTCCTTCTCTCATGTGCCACATCCTTCATCTGTTTTATAAGTGCACTATCCCATTCATGAGCATTTCCCCTCATGACCCAATCACCTCCCAGAGGCCCCACCCCCAAATACCATCACACTGGGCATTGGGATGTAGCTATGAATTTTGGGAGGGCACGAACATTCAATCTATGGCACTGACTTCACCTCCTACTACTATCACCTTGGTCCTTCTGCTCCATCACTGGTCTCTCTGCTACTTCTTGACCGTGCTAGCTACACTCCTGCCCTAGGGTCTTTGCACCTGCTCTTTCTCGGCTTGGAAGGCTCTTCCTCCAGGTGCCCATGTGGCTCAGTCCTCCACCTCCTACAGGTTCCCTTGCCAGCAAGGCTATTCTGACTACCTACTTAAAATTGTAACCCTGCCCACTCCAGCAAGCTATTCCTTCCTTGCTTTATTATTTTTTCTTTATAGCACTTACTACTTTCTGATACATCTTTTCCTTATTTATTTATGCCTCTTCCCCTCTCCCTCACCCCGCTGGAAGGTGAGCTCCATGAAGGCAGTGACTTTTTTCCACTTTGTTCACTGCCATTATCTAAGCACCTACAACAAGGCCTGGCACATGTGGTTGCTCGATCGACTATTAGTTGAATAAATAAATGGTTGAATGAATAAACGCAAGTGAGCCAAATTGTCAAATTAAAGTCAAGTTTTACTTTTCTGGAAACCATAACCAAATATAACCCAATGAAGCCCTAGCACCTGGGAAGGAGAAAGCTGTTATAAAAGGAATTAGGGAGTGAGCAGAACCTGAGTTTGAAATCTAGCCGTGTCACTTGAGAATGTGTGACCTTGGGTATTTACTTAACTGTTGTGAGCCCTCAATTTCCTCATTTGTAAAATGGGGATAATGGTTGGATCTCCCTTGTAGCTAGTTGGATGGAAACAATCAAAGCAATGATATAAAATGAATACTTACCACTGGCCTGGTTTATAGCAAGAGCTCAGTAAATGTTAGTAATGGTGGTGCGATTTTGTTGTCAACAGGGAAGACCTCAGATGTCAGCAGTGACTGTTGACCATGAGGAGGCAAATGCAATCTTCCAGAAGGACAGGCTCACTATTAAGAAAAAGCAAGGAGATGGGGCTGGCCCCGTGGCCGAGTGGTTAAGTTCGCGCGCTCCGCTGCAGGCGGCCCGGTGTTTCGTCGGTTCGAATCCTGGGCGCGGACATGGCACTGCTCGTCAGACCACGCTGAGGCAGCGTCCCACATGCCACAACTAGAGGAACCCACAACGAAGAATGCACAACTATGTACCGGGGGGCTTTGGGGAGAAAAAGGAAAAAATAAAAAAAAAAAAAAAAAAAAAAAAAGAAAAAGCAAGGAGACGAGTCTTATCCAGCTCCTGCAGGTGCACAGTTCTGGGGTTGATCTTTAAAAAAATGAACATAAATTAATGGGAGCTGTTAACAGGAGAGTGATCAGGGTGAAAAGATTCAAAACCATGCCCCATGATGAGTACCAGCAAGAGGTGGCTTGTCAGCACAGCGCTGAAAAAGTTGTGGTCTTATAGCAGCAATTGGCAGATTTTTTCTGTGAAGGGCCAGAGAGTAAATATTTTAGGTTTTCCAGGTCATTTGGTCTCTGTCACAACTACTCAGCTCTGCTGCTGAAGTGTGAAAGCATCAGAGACAATATGTAAATGAATGGGTGTGGCTGTGTTTCAATAAAACTTTATTTACAGAAACAGGTGGAAGGCCAGATTTGGCCCCAGAGCTGTAGATGGCCAATCCCAGGGCTATAGGATCCTATCATGAGATGGCTGAAGGAATGTCTGAGAGAGGACTGGACTGTTCTGAGAGTCCTCAAGGGGGAGATGTGAGGCTGAAGGATGGAAAGTATAGGTCTATAGATTTTGTTCCCATTAAGGAAGATGTTTAACCAGCCAGAGCTTCTGGCTGAGCCCACTCCAAATGGACTGCACTGGCCAGAAGGCTGTGAGTCCTCATCCATGGATTTGTTCAGACAAAAGCTAGGGCAACTTGGCAGAAACGTTGGAGAGTGTATTCAAACATTGGGTAAGTGGTTGATTCAATTCTTGGGGACTTTCAAAATCCCTGCTTATTGGGATATTGTAAGGTCTATGCATAGTGACATTCAGGGAAACAAAGTCACACATTTGGTACCTCTCCAATGAGTGGCTCATTGATATTTGCAGATTGAAGACGGTTTTGTCTTCTAATTATATCACCAAACAGATTTTGTGCACGTGTCCATGGGTGAAAACCAACAAGAATGTGTTGTCAACTTCATTTAGAATGTAATCCATCTCAGTACTTGTTTGCATCTCCCATGAAGACCCACACATTGACCGTAAACTGTAGTCACTGTCCTAATGGTAATACTACATGAGGAATGTATGAGAATTCATTTTCCATTTAGATGCAAGAATGGCAAGCATCTGGTACATGGCCTCCATTCCCCTCACTTCTTTGTATTTGAAAACATTGCTAATTTGATCTTGACTCTCTTTCTTCCTGAACTTTGGCTTCAAATAGTTAAGGTTCTAGAATTTTTGTAATAGGAATGACTTAGCGCCAGCTGCCTAATTGGAACAGGGGTGAGGATGTGGGATTGAAGCTGAATTATCTTAAAGAATGGAGGAGGAAATGTTGAGAACCCCAGATGCTCTCTCCCCAAGGACTCTCCTTGGTTCCCACAGCCCCACAGCCCCAGAATCCTTCCCAACCCATTGCTCCAGGCAGCTACTATCGATTTATTGGAGACGGCTATTTGTCATCTTTGCTTTAGAAAGTTCAAGGGCAACAACTGACCTTTTCTATAACCTCCTAGAAGTTGGCCAATGGACAGTAGGTTGATAACTTGAGATTCTCTATTGAGCATCCTGCACAGAAAGAATCAGGAGGGTGGAATCTCTCAGAATCTTTGACATCATGACATCTTAACGAGCTACATACTGAAAGTGACTCAGAACTTTTGGGTCCACGCATATCTTTGGCTCAACAGCCTAAGCCACGTGCTGGCAAATGTAGGGTTATAGGTCAGTTATACTTGTTCACTTGAGCTTTTCTGTGTTCTAGGACCACCTGTGTTCAAGCCTAAGTGAGTCGTAGGGCTGAAGTGAGACCTTTGGGAGGATGGGATTCTAGGGAGAGAGTTGGGGAATAGTGGTCTTAGCCATGTGTCCACACTTCAAGCTGGATATGGGGTGGAGGCAGGAAAGCGAGGTTGGGAGTGGAGGTAGTAGTGAGTGCATGTTTGGGGAAGTGGGTGAGCCCAGGGGGAGTACCTTTCAGGAGGGAACGCCCAAGGTTAGAGGATTTGGGGGTTGACGTGGAAATAGGCAGAATCTTGTCATAGAAAATGGTACTCAATGTCAAATCCCAAAGATCAAGGTGACAATGTAAATGGTAGAATATGCAACAAGACTAACCATTGGAAGGGTTGGTTGCGTGTTGGAATTAGGTATGATGGATGGATTAAGGAGGGCAGTTCTGAAGTAAGGCAGAGATGGTGAAGGTGCTTGTATCTGCATCTCACTCGGAATAAAATATGAACACATCATCATAGCCCAGGGTTTTCTAACCTTGGTGTTATTGACATGTTGTATGACATGAAGGGATTAGATGTATGTAGCTTAGTTGTATGACAAGAAGGGATTAGATACTTTTTTGTTGTGGCGAGCTCTCCTGTGCATTGTAGGATATTTAGCCACATCCCTGGCCTTTACCCACTAGATGCCAGTGGTACTCCCCTCTACCACCTTTATCACAACCATGAATACCTCAAGACATTGCCAAATGTTCCTGGGGGCAAATCGCCTCCCATTGAGAACCACTGCATAGCCGGCCAGGCCATGTCACACAGTCCCTGTTATAGGGTGTAGAGGAGACCTGCCAGTCCAGACTGGAAGGGAGCATCTGAAAAAAATGGAAGACCATGTGGGCCTGGAAATTTACTAATTTAAAAACTTAGGACAGGATCCCTCAGATCAAATGTCACCTTCCTGGGTTCCATCTTCCTGACGTAGAGGTTTGATCTCCTAGGATCCTGCTGTATGTCACACATATTCCCAATAGAGCTGCTAATTTCTTGTGTTGTCAAGGTTTGCATGTTTTTACCCCCATAAGACTTTAAATCTCTCTAGGACAAGACTCTTTTTTCTTGTGTTCCCAGGACTTAGCATGGTTCTCACTGTATAGAAGTTGTTCATTAAATGTTTTCCAAATGCATGAATGAACGAACGAATTAGTGATTTCAGGATTGCTCCCTGGACCTCCAGCACCACACACAGACAGGAGGCGGGGATCTTGAATCATCCACATGGAGCAGATACCAGAGCTGGAAAATGACGAGTCTTTTCCTCTTCTGGAAAAACATAAGTTAGCCTGGGAATGAGGCTCCTGAGTCACTGAGGCAGAATGAACCCAGGGTGGGGCCAAGCGGGCTGAGCTTGGGTTTGGGACCAGGCCAGGGAGGCCAGGGAGGCCAAGTCAGCAGGTCTCACATCCTGAGAGGGACCCAGCCCCAAGTCCCGCTCCCCTCAGCACGGTCCATGGCAGCTGCACTGATGAGCTGCCCACCACAGCCTCACCCCCGACTGCTGCTGCTCTCCTAGCCCAGCAGCTGGGAGCACATCCATGGGCTAATGGACCTCTTGAAGGGGGGCCGAGCCAGGAGCCATCGGCACAGCTCCCTACCCCATAGTCCTCCTGAACCAGTGATTTCAATTAAAGGACCATTACCATGAAACCCTATCCAGCCCCAGCTCCCACCGGCCAGCGGGAGGCCTTTCTTCCCCCTGTCCCAGGTCCTGCTCTGTGGTTACCGAGCGGCCCTCTCACGGGGGCCCACCGCCTTCGCTAAAACACAGCAGCTGCTGCTAATAAACAAACATATTGATCATACAGATATGGGATGTCAGGGACTTAATTCATGAATGAAGTGAGCTTTAAGAGTGCCCAGTGGGAGCTGGCTCCATTTAAAGGGCCGGCAGCTGCCCGAGCACTCTTGAGGTGGGCTCCAAGACAGGCCAGGAAGGGAGCCACTCTCTCACCCTTGTCCTGAGGTGCGCCTTGTTGGCGTGAAGTGGAATCTTCTACTCCATGGATACCACCTTAGCTGGCCCACTCCCTTTCTCCTCTGGGACCCTCTTTGCAACTTGGAGATAGTCCGATGAGGCTGGGGTGTGCTCATGTCTGACAGAACAAGGGCTGGGGCCCATGTGGTGGACAAGGAGAAGAGGGCTCGCCCAGGCTCCTCTTGCCCTGGCTCTTGGGCTCCCTGCCCCGATGACGGTGATAATAGCCTTAGTCCTGGCAACTGATCTCCACCAGGACCTGCCGTCCCACAGGAGCAGATGGCACAAGAGTCCTGGGCCCCTGAGAAAGGGTCCACCTTGGGATGCCAGAGGTCTAGACATTTCTGAATTCAATCATCTCCAAGCCAGACAGACCACCTTCTTGTCAATTTTAGCGTACAGTCAATAGCAAAGGCTCTGGAGCCAGACTTCCATGCTTTGAATCCCAGCAATGCCACTCACAAGCTGGGTAACCTCAGGCAAGTTTCTTAACCTCTCTGTACCTTATCTGTACAAAGGGAAAATTGTTGCTAAGGAGATTAAAATGAAGCAGTATGTGCTGTGCCTGCAAGAGTGCCTGGCACAGAGGAAGTGTTTAGTGACAGTCTTGCCCCCAGCCTCGGCCTGCTATGCTGGCCAGTGACCTCCACTGCATTCCTCACCCTTCATCCAGGGACCACTCAGGTACCCTTCCCACTGCTCCGATGGGTGGCTTCAGCACCTACCTTGTCCTAGCTACTAGCTGGAAGCCCAGGGTGGTTCCCAGACCTGGGCTGAAATCCAGCCAGCTGGAGCTTCCCAGGCTGAGCTTCTGACCCTTTCCACCCTGGACCACTGTCGGGGAAGGGCCAGTCCTTGAGCCCCTTTCTCCCCTTAGCTTTGTCTAGAGCTGCACTGACCTGGTATGGTAGCCACCACTAGACACATGTAGCTATTTAAATTTAAATTTAAGTAAATTAAAATGAAATAAGGGCCACCTCGTGGCTGAGTGGTTAAGTTCTCAGGCTCCACTTTGGCGGCCCAGGGGTTCACCGGTTCGGATCCTGGGCGCGGACATGGCACTGCTCATCAAGCTATGCTGAGGTGGCATCCCACATAGCACAACCAGAAGGACCCACAACTAGAATATACAACTATGTATTGGGGGGCTTTGGGGAGAAGAAGAAGAGGAGGAGGAGGGGGAGGAGGAGGAGGAGGAAGAAGAAGAATTTAAAAAAAGATTGGCAAGAAAAAAGGAAAATTAAAAAAATTCAGGTCCTCAGTCACTAGCTACACGTGGCCCCTGTATTGGACAGTGCAGATTATAAAACATTTCCATCTCTGCAGAAGGTTCTGCCAGTCCTGCTCTGGAGGTTGTATGACAAGAAGGGAAGCACCTTACCCTGTTCTTTAAGCCCTAGTGACTCAAAGTGAGGTCCATGGACCACAGCCTCGGCATCCCCTGGAAGCTTGTTAGAAACGTGGACTCTCAGGCCACAGCCCAGACTGACTGAGTCAGGGTCTGCATTTTAACGAGGTCCCCAGGTGGTTTGTGTGCATATTCAAGTTTGAGAACCGCTGCTCCAAGCCTGAATTTCCTGCCATGGCAAATGGGAATAATTCTTTGTAGGATTAAGTGAGGTTCCCCATATCCAGTTCTTGCCCAATAGGAAGTGAAGACTAGACCCCTCAGCCCACGTCATCTGCCCCAGTGGAAGGGCCGCCAGGCCTGCCTGTCATTGAGTTCTACCGCCAGATGTTTGTGGAGACTGGAGGGGACCACCTGTTATCCTCCACTGCTGTGGAGGCAGTGCTGAGGTTAGGCGGGGACCAGCATCTGCTCCCAGCTCTTGTGAATGTGTGCCTTCCAGAGCCCAAGCTGAAAAATCCCAAAGGCTTAGGGATGTGCATCAAACAGGTTCAAATTCAACACTGTGGGGGGGGGGGGGGGGGGGGGGGGGGGGTTGCTGGGGACCCAGGGTAAAGAAAACGTCGTCTTTGGCCCACAGTAAAGTGATGGATAAATAAACAAACATTATTTTAATGCAATGTGGTAAGGGACAGGGAAGAGTAACATCCTGTGGCTGGGGGAACCAAAGATGCTTTGCCAGGGGACAGGGAGAATGCTAAGGAAGCTTCCTGAAGCCAGCAGCTCTTCAGTCCGGAAGAGAGGGTTGCAGAGCAGGGGTAGGCAGGGGAGACGTGGTGAGTGCAGCGGACAAAGGCAGCCTGCAGAACAAAGGGATGGAGTTCTAGAGCAAGCTGGGGGTGCAGGGAAGCACACGCTTCCTGGGTGTGTGAGTGGGCAGTGAAGGTGGTCGAGGCTGGAGATGAGCGGGAGTTCAGACACAGGGTCGTGTCCACCATGCTGAAACTATCCTGTAGTGAGAAAGCTCCAGAACGGCTTTAGGCAGAGCAACGATGAGACCACATTTGTGAATTAGAAAGATCACAGGAGCCACGTTGTGGAGAAAGAGCTGGAGGCAGGGAGACCCTTAGAGGTTAGTGTACAAGTTCAAGGAGAGAGGGTGCAGGCCTGGACACTGGCGGCTGGGCTGGGGTGGGGGTGGGGGGTAAGGAAGAAAAGCTTTAAGGACAGGCAGTTAAACATTACCCCCTCAGCTGTGCATCTCATTAATTTTGAATTTGAGATCACTTCTTTAAAGGCCTGAACTTAAGTTTACTTATGCTCAGAAATCTTTCTTTAGAGAAGGTGTAAATCCTCAAATCTATCAGACACAGTGAAAGCTGTTTTCAGAGGAAAATTTATAGCCTTAAAAGCCTTCACTATTAATGAAGATCCCCTCCCCCCAAAAAAGGAGTGATGCTAGGTAGTCATCTTAAGAAATTGGAAAGGAACGACTGAATAAACCCAAAGAAAATGGGAAAAGAATGTTAATAAAGATAAAAGCAAAGATTAACGAAATTAAAACTAAAGTATATTAGAAAGCATAAATAAAATTGAAAGAGTGTTCCTTGAAAAGACTAGTACAATAGATGAAGCAGTTTTGAGAGCCTGATTAGGGGGAGGGAAAGATATTAATGAGAGAGAAAACAGAGATGATATAAATTAATTGCCTCAGCAGGATTTTTGGGAGGAAATTAGAAATACAGTACTGAGATTCAAGAGACCCCAGCATTCTTCCTGCACAAATGACGGATATGGCAACCCTGCTCTGTGCTGAAACCTCCATTCCTAAAAGCCTGAGGATACCAGAAATATCTTGTCAATGTCGTTCTCTTTATGTCATAAAAAACATAGTGACTCACATGTATCTAGCTTTTTTTTCTCTCTATGCCAGACACTATGCTACCTACTGTGCATGGATTTTATTTTAATCCTTCCAACAATTGAACCAGGTGAATCTGGGCCTCTTATGAGACCCATTTTACAGATGAGAAAATCAAATTTAGAGTGATGGGGTAATTTGCCCCAAGCTCCTACATCTCTCAAGAGGTGGAGGCAGCGTTTGTCCGGGCAGCCTGACTCCTGGACTGGTGCCCTTATGCTGGTTAACTCGTGCCTCTCCCCTGCATGACCCTGCCCCCGGCATGAGAGTGTTTGAAGGTATTAAGCGTGTAGGAGCAGTATTTCGGTGCCAGCCAGTGATGCTATGGGCCCTGGGTTCCAGTCATGGCTTTGTCACTTAGATGCTCAATTTTGGGGAGTTACTCAGCTTTTCTGGGGCTCAGTTTACTCTCCTTTAAAAGAAGGATGTTGACCTGGGCCCCTATGATTTTAAAATTCTTTTATGTCTCTCTTTAAAAATGCTTCATATTCAGACCTCATCACTCATTCAGACAAGCCTCAATGTTCAGTATCAATTAGTAAGATGTGGATGCTCTAGCACTATGCTTCTTACTCACCTTCTGTCATGAATGCCTTGGCATTCAACACAAACTGCCACACTAGGTAATGCACAGGGGTGTCATATGGCACTACTGCCCTTGGACCTGGCAGCCCAGGCTCCTGGCCTTCCTCTGGCTGAGGCCCTCCCCACGGGGCCAAGAGGGATACACCTACTGGAACACACACTCTCTTCTTGACCTCACCATCTAGATGCCCTGAGTCCACTCCCAGGGCCTCTGCCCCTGGGCCACTTTTCCCAGGATGGAACCACCGGCATGTTTACCCCTGCCCCAAGGGGTGCCCTGGGGGTGCATGATGGGACTGTGGACAGAGCTTGGCTTTGCTGGTCTCGGAATCCACAGGCCCTTGTGGCGTGAGAATGAGTCTTGCTCTGCCATATGATACCTCAGGAATTGTTAGTAAGGGGAAATTTAGTTGCCTGGTAAGAGTTAAGCCCTAACAAAAGACACCTATATATGCGAATGACAGGCAAAATGAGAGGTCACAGGACAAGTCAAGCTTGACTATTAGGGGCCTGGGTAAATTGACACACTTACAAAAAGAGAGTCCCTCAGAAGGAGGTCAGACTGCCTCAAAGAGGGAAAACCGTGTGGGGAAACCAGACCAACAGAAGCCTACCTGAGCTTCTGGTCTCACAGCAGTTCACTCCCCTTGGCCCTGGCATGAAGCCGCCCAGAGCAATTCTCTGATGAGAATTTGGCCCTCCAAAGAGACGTGCCAGAACCCATTCACTCCTCCATCCATTCATCAGCAAATATTTATGGAACTCCTCCATGTGCCCGGGACAGTGGTGGGCAGAACCAGACCCCGTCTCTACCCACATGGACGTACAGCCTCCTGGTGGAGGCCGGTGTTGATGGAAGGGTCGTGTGGATAGATGCAGAATGATGATGCCTGAGGAGGGAAAGGTGCAGGGCGTTGTGAGGCTGCACAGCACGGGACCTGACCTAGCCTGGGTGTCCTGGGGCTTTCTGGAGGAAGTGGCATTTGGTGGCAGGACAATGTGTTTGCAGCCCCTGGGGCAGGCAGAGGCTGGTCTGGCTAGAGGTGAGATAGTAGGGGGAGAGAAGAAGCTGGAAGGTAAGCAGGGTCACAGGAGAAGAGGGAGCATCAGAGGACCCTTCTAGATTCTGGCTTGCTTAACCAGTTGCACGTGGGGCCATTCCCTGAGTTACAAGGACACTGGAAGGGGCGAAGGTCAGGGGTGGGGGTTTGGGAGAAATTGTTAGTTTGGTTTTGGACCTGTTGACCCTGAAGTACTTAAAAAATAATTTTGAAATAATTTCAAACTTAAAGAAGAGTTGCAGGAACAGCACAAAGAACTCTTGTGTCCCTTCTCCCAGATGCCCCAGTAGTTAGCATTTAATCACCTTTGTTTTGTGTGCCTGAACCACTACCCTGGACAAAGATATGCTCCTTCATTCCTGCCATGCAAACCCCCAGGTCAGGAAGGAAACCACAAACCCCGTTCAGATCGCACCAACCATCCCAACTGGGTCTTTTCCCTTTCTGGCCCAAGGTCCCATCTGGGAACACCCATTGCATTTGATTGCCACATCGTTTCAATCTCCTCCAGTCCGGAACATTCTCTCAGTACTTGCCTGACCTTCATGTGCAGTTTGAAGAGTACAGGCCTTTCCTTCTGCAGGATGACCCTCAGCCTGCATCTGGGTGAGGTTGTCTTGTGACAGGACTCAGTTTTTTTGTCAGGTTTACTGAGGTTTAGTTTACATACAGTAACTTTCATCCTTCTTAGTGCATGATTCTGTGAGTTCTGAAAAATGCATGGTGCTGTATAAGGACTGCCACAAGGAGTAAATGGAACGTTTCCATCCAGGGCTGGCTTCATGGGCACGTGACCTGTGTAGTCACATAAGGCCCTGTGCTTAGAAGGGGCTCGTGCTTGGTTTAATGCCATCCCGTCACTGTCTTGAAATTCTTAACAGTTTTTGAACAAGGGCCCTGCATTTTCATTTTACAATGGGCCCTGCAAACTATGTTGCTGACCCCATTTTCCATCACTCCAGAGTTTCCTCCTGCACCTTTCCAACACCCTTGGCAACAACTGATCTGTTTTCTGTTTTGCTTTTTCCTGATGTTGTTTAACAAACGTTTTGCCTTTTCCAGATGTCACTTAAATGGAATCATACAGTATGCAGCCTTTTGAGTCTGGCTTCTTCATTTAGCACAGTGCTTCTGAAACTCACCTCTGCTGTCCCGTGTGTCAGTAGTTGGTTCCTGTCCACTGCTTAGTATTATTCTATGATGTGGGTGTACCACAGTTTCTTCATTCACCAGTGGAAGGACATTTGATTTGTTTCAAATATTTGGCAGTTATGATTAAAGCCACAATAAACGTTCACATATAGGTTTCTGTGTAAACCATATGTTTTTATATCTCTTGAATAAATACTGATAATAAATAGGGTGGGGTTTCTGGATCAAGTGGTAAGTGTATGTTTAACTTTAGGAGAAACTGCCGAACTCTTTTCCCAAATGGCTGTACCATTTTGCATTCCCACTAGCGATGTCTGAGGGTTCCAGCTGCTCCACGTTCTTGCCAGCACTGAGTGTCATCCGTATTTTTTATTTTAGCCATTTCAGTAGGTGTAGAGGGATTTTATTTTGCATTTCCGTGATGACTAATGATGTTGAGCATCTTCTCACGTGCTTACTTGCCACCTGTATATCTTCTTAGTTACAGTGTTTGTTCAAATCTTTTGCCCATTTAAAAGTTGTGGTTTTTTATTATCAGTTTTTGAGAGTTTTTAAATGTATATTCTGGACACAAGTCCTTGATCAGAGCTGTGCTTTGTAAATATTTGTCCTGAAGTACTTTTGAGGCAGTGGTTAGAGCTGAGGCTCAGAGGAAAGTCCTAGGCTGGTGATATAAAATGTGGCTTAATTGGTGTATAAATTGAGATCGAAGATACAGGCACTGGTCCAATTGCTGAGGGAGAAAGAATAGCATTGAAAGAGGAGAAGGCATAAGACTGAACTTTTAGGAATTACAGAACTTAATAGCCAGGTGGAATAGGATGAGCTAGAACAGGAGATTGAAAAAGAGCTGTCCAAACTGTAGGAGAACCCCAGGAAAGTGTGAGGCCAGGGAAGACAAGAGAAAGGAGCATTTCAAGAAGAAAAGAATGGTCAAGACTGTCAGACACGGTAGAGACATTAAGTAAGATGAAGACTGAAGAATATCCTTACCAGACTTAGCAACATGGAAGTCATCAATGACCTTATTTATGTGGAGTGATGGAGCAAGGCTGGTATTTACCTTGTAGCTGGTGATACAGCCATGACAGTTGTTAGAATATTAAAATACTTATGTACTGATTGGTGAATAGCTACCACCCACATCCCCTAAATGGTGCCCCACCACCCCCGCGTATTGGCTCTTTCCCTGGCTCATCCTCGGACCTCCCCATGGTCCAGTAACAAAGTCAACCGCCCAGGCAGCAGGGGGTCCCTGGGACTCTGCCAGAACCCTGTGGTTAGTTGATTGGTTTCCAGGCCATATTGGTAACTGTATATCTTGAATGTCATTGCTGGGTAGAAGCCATATTGAAATGGAGTGAGAAATGAGTGGGGAGTGAAAAAACTGAGATAATAAGGAACAATTCTTTGTAGAACTTTGTTTCTGAAAAGGAGGAAGGAGATAGGTAGAAACCGGAGGAAGATGAGAGGCTGGGTGGTGCGGGAGGAGATTGTTTTTGTTGTTCTTCTTCAGATGAGAGAGGCTTGAGCACGTTTAAATGCCGATGGGAAGGATCTTAACCCGGAGAGCTCGCTCTAGTCAGATAGATGCAGGCACTCCAGTCTGCGTGGACATTATGTTTACATGTTTTTCAATGTAAATTAATAAATTAGATTCCAGTTTATATATTCATGTGAAGAACTGAGTTGATGTCAGTTGTTCCCAAATGGCAGATCAACTCTTAGTGTGTTGACGCATCAAGTTTCTCAGCCTCTCAGTTTGAGGACCAGGTCCTGGATTCTGGTAAATTTACTGGTGCAGAAGCTACCTTGAGAGAACCATTGGCCTCCAGTTAACCCCTCCTGGCATTGTCCCAGCCTCCCTGTTAGAGATCTGTTAGAACTTCTTAACACCTCCCACGCCAATCTGGGCCAAGCAGAAGTGCTGCCCAATTTCTGGGGCAAGCAGTTGCTCCCTGCTGACCCTGGAGGAGGCTGAGTGTGTAAGTCATGGAGAATTGATACGATATGAACTCTGTCCCCAAGGAGCTCCTCTTGGAGAGGGACAAGGCAGTGCAAAACCAACTTGAGCTCATACAAGAAATCAGTCTTATGTGCCATCAGAAGGACTAACAGTGCAATGGGAGCCCAGAGCAGGGAGAGTCTCTGCTAGAGGAAAGGATTACTGTCTGCAGCATAACACGGGGGTCCTCCTCCCCGGCCCCGCATTTCATCTCCTGGGACTCCACACACCCTCATTCACATTCCAGGCCCAAGAAAGTTGTCTCCTGGGATGGCATCTCTGGGCGAGTCCTTCCATCTGCCCAGCTGCACTGGGATTGGGGCAGACAGACATGTGGCATCTCTGGGACTTAGGACCTAATGGCCTTCCCTTCCCGTGGACTCTCTTCAGACCCTCCAAACACAAAAGTCCACCTCTGCCCTCCCTCTCACGGCTGATTTCTCTCTGCTTTAAGACGTCTACGCCCGCTTTAGAAACTCTTCCAGGGTTCACTCGCCAAGTCCTCCCAGAAAGCCTTTCCACTACCTCATTTTCTAGAAAGAGAGGGAGACGCACTCTGCATTCCCAGTGGGGCATTTCGGTACAGAAAATATTTGCTTCGTCCCAAGGGGAGGCCAAGTTCCCTTTTCTGATTGAATTTTCTGTAGACTTTCATGTAGCTCTTTGCTCACACTGACTTACAAATTTTCAAGGTTTCCTTTCCTTTCTGGACGGAATTACCCTCACTTTCCCCAGGTAGCAAAGGAAGGAGTTGAACCAGATGGTTCAGCAGGCCTCTTCCAGCTCTGCTGACTTACAAGCCTTTGTCCTTTGTGGTTTGTGTCCGCCCTGAGCCAAGGACACCCAGGCGCTGCCATACTCATTGCCCACCTGAAACAACCGCCTACACAGGACGCCATCAAGGGAGGCCACCCCGGTCTTGCGGTGTTTCAATCGCAAGGTTACAAAGTAAGGTTAATGGAAATAATGCCTCCTCATCGTTTTTAACCTTTCCGAATAATGCCTCTGCGCATAAGCCAGAGGTTTTTATTTTTAAATCAATTGTGCTTATTGCGCTCTTTGGAAAAATAAATGAGAAGCTGGGAAGAAAGGAGTGGGATCCAGGGTTTATTAAGACAAAGAGGTTGGAGTGGGGTGTGGGAAGGCGGTCCTGCTGAGCCTAGACAGCTATTGCCCGCGAGGACCGGGTTAGCAGCCGAAAACCCCAAGTGGTTGCTATGGGAGAAGAGAGTTTCTCACGCTGCAAAAATGTACCAGACACATGTGGGCACAGCAGCTGTCTTCTATTACCCTCAGGCGCCCTGCGATCCTCCATCCCCATCCCAGGGAAAATGGGGCCTTCGTCCCATGGAAAGGCTTTTAAGTCTCAAAGATCAGACGTCAGATCCAAGTTCAGCCACTTATTAGCTGTGTGGCCTTGGACGGGTCACTTCATGTCTCTTCTGTAGAATAGAGGGAGTAAGACCCACTGCATGGAGATCAGAGGATCATGGGAACCACGGACACACTGTGCCAATGTAGCTGATGGCTTGTGTAGGGGCCCATGGCTGTGAAAACCTCATGTAGGCTCACGCCCAGGGTAGTGTATAGAAGTGTGGATGGTTGGGCCAAGGGCTGGCAACCTGAGAGAACCAAGTCAAGCTCACATAAGAGGGGCTGCAGTCTCAGCTCAGACCCCAGTCAGATCTACAGCTGCCTTGGGCAGCTATGTCATTCTGGTGACAGCACTTGGAACAATGGAAACTCCACTGTGTATGGCTCCAAGGTGTCCGTGCTTGGTTCTCAGTTGAGCCACAAAACACACACACACACATACACACACACAAACACACATCATACCATCTGCCCACAACCCCATCTCACCACTCAGGACCTCACACTGCTTTTCAAAACCCACTTTCACTTCTTAAAGGAGAAGGAAAGGGAACTCTTTCTATCAATTGCATGGGGAAACCATGCAGAGGGTGGTCCCTATTAGACTCTGTACTGGGGCTTGTTCATTGTTACTAGCTATATCACTCTACTTAAGATAACACCCACCTAATGCATGGCTCAGAGCAGGCTCTCCAACAGGCCCATTCGCTTTCCCTGGCCAAGCCCTTAGCTTCTTCTTTTGGCTCCTATACACCTTGATATGAATAGAGATGGTTATTTACCAACCTGGGCCTCAGAGATGGAAAAGAGGTCTTACTGGAGAGGCCACACCCTCAGTTTCATCCCAGTGATCTGCATTTATCTGTCTTTAGCTCTTCTCTAGGGCTCTCTTATTTGTGACCCATGCCCTAATGGACCCAAAGGCAGAAGAGTGGAGCGAGGGAGAAGGGATGCAAAAAATAACTGTTTCTTCTTGCTCATCAGAGATTATTCATGAGGTTTGATCCATTGGACTCAGGGTCATTTTCATCCCCTGCCTGGTAAGAGAGGTGAGGGTGAGGGCAGACTTAGGATGGGGGAGCAGACGCTCCAGGGGTGAGAATCTGAAGGGAGAGCTCAGAGGCCTGGGGCAGTGTCGAAGGTCCCACAGAGGCTTCTGATTGTTCTGGGGATCAAGTTCTTTTTCTTAGATTCTCTTCACAACACATGTATGTACTCGGTGTACCATCATTCCATCCTACATGATTGACGTCGTCTGGAGTTGTATGGCACGGCAGCCCTGACGCTCGCCACCACTCAAGCTTTGGCTGCCATAGCCATCACTTTGTGAGTCTGCCGTTCCTGCCTGCTGTATGGTTAAGCTTTGTGCCTGGAATGGTTTTTCACATCTCATATCAAAACTTGTTTTCTAATATTTATGCCATCCTAGAACTCCAAACTCATACAAGAAGTAATTTCACGTGTCTAAAAGACATTTATGGCTCAACTCTACCCAGACAAATGACCATCTTACTGATTGGGGCAGACACTGCTGGTTGCCTAGCTAACAGAGCTCTCTGCATCTCAAATCTTTCCTTGTTGGTAGAGCTAGCCTTCTGCTATAAGTGCCAATGTCACATACTCATTTTCCCAGGCTCCCTTGCATCAAGAGTATGGACAATGAGATCTAGTCTTTGCCAATGAGACCTAAGAGGAAATATGCAGGGAGGTTTCTGAGAAATGTTTTCCTCCCTGATAAAAAGAGATACATGAGGATAAAATGTGCCTTTTTCTTACTAGCAATATGGTTGTGTAAGGATATGATGCCTGGAACCACAGCAGTTATCTTGGGACCGTGAGGAGACAAGCCTGAAGAAAATTGGTAATGATGGAAGAGTGGAAGGAAAGAAAGCTTTGTTCTTTGATGACGTTGTTCAACCACTAGATAGACCTCTGAACTTTCATGTTCTGTAACTTGTTAGGTTTGGCAATTAAATGCCCTTCTCGATTAATCTGTATTGGGTGTTCTGTTACATGCAGCCAAAAGCATCGGAACTGATACATATTCACCCTCCCATCTACCACCATGAGTGTGGGGAACTGCATGGTGGGGGGAAAGGAGCAGTGGGTGGGTTAGGACTCTAGCTATTAGTTCCAGCTCTTCTACCACCTTCTTTTGGTGATTCAGGGATTAGTAGGAAATAGTTTAGAGGGTCAGACTAGATCCCAGTCTTGATGAAAACTGGAGTGGTCACGAACCAGGCACCAGGGCACAAGGTCACTGCCAGTGTGCTGGGCAGAGAGGGTACAGCATTACCCCCTTGAAAGTGTCCAGAGAGTTACTCTGACCCCATGCCTACTTAGTCTATACCACCTCTAAAAGTCCTTCTCATGTGAGCGGAACAGAGATCTGAATAAGCTGTGTGGCTGGCTCTTCTTGGCTGAGGAACTGGCCAGGATGAGCCTGCAGTTGGCAGGGTTCGGAACCCACACAGGACATGGTGGAAATCTGAAAGGCTTAACTGGGGTGTGGTCCGAGACTATTGGCTGAATTCTGATCTTTGCTTTTTGAATTTTTCATGCTCTCCCTGCCTTCCATCAAGCTGGCTAGGCAAAGGATGTCTATGTCATACTTTGTCTGCTCAGGCTCAAATTACCCTTTGAGGAAACATCCTTGTCTAGAGCAGGAGCCCTCACCACAAAGGGCTTAAAATCCCATCGGCCAAATGGAGAATATCTTTTGGAATCATAGAATATTAGAACCGAGGACGCTGAGGCCCAAATAGGGATAGACCATTTTCTAAGGTTACCAGCTGGTTAGTGGAACAGGCTGCCTTGAGTCAGTGTCCTGGATGCCCAGTTTAGAGCATCCTATATGACACTAAATAATACACAGATCCATGTCATGGGTGCCCCAAAATAGCTGAAAGAAAGACATGGGAAAGTGTGTTGGGAAAGTTGGGGCTGAGGGCAGACAGAGTTGTCTAAGTGTCTTACCCTCTCAGACTCTATAACTTTCTAAGACTTGAGCTCAAGCCACTGGGAGAAAGATGGCATCAGAGCTTGTGGTTCTCAGACATACGCACGAGAGGCCCTCGGGTTTTGATGGGTGCCTCACTTTTAGGATTAAGTTTTACAAGATGACAGTGGCTCCAATTTGCTGTGGCATGGATGAGTAATTGCCCTCTGGTATTTTCTGAAAATCAGACATCACTCATTGGTGTGCCAGTCTTGCCATGAATTCTGGTGATGATTTTCGTTTTCAGGAGCTGTACATACGATAGGGAGCTGATGGGATCTTTCACCTGTTGGAGTGTTTTATAGACTGAAATAATTCAAGAACTGCTGTCATTCTTTGTGCTTTGTAGGTCACTCAAAAGAAAATATAAGGACCAAGGAAGCAATCCATATTTGTCAGGCAAGGAGCAGACCTGGTGTTAAGAAGTCCTCAGGGGGATAGGTTGAACTCTGAGTGACTAGAATAACTGACTGCAGTGTGCTTTGAATACGGACGGCCTGCATCTGCCCGTGTGGCATGTATATACACGCCACACAGTCATGTGTCTTATAACAGGGTAGCACCACCCAAAAACTTGCACCTACACCTGCACGGACACCCAGACCTGGGACGCAGTGTGGTGTAGAGGAAAGTACGCAAACCCTAGGGTTAAGCAAACCTGGGCTCCAATTCCAGCTCACCAGCTGATTGTCTGGAGCTAATCTCTTTCCTTCTCTGGGTCTCAGTTTCTCCATCAGAAAAATGGGGGTAATTACATCAACCCCTCGAGGATTTTGTAAAGATTAAATGAGATCACTTATGAAAAAAGTGCATAGCATATAGTAGGGCCTCAGTGAATGCCAATTTCTTTCTTCTTTCCTTTTCCCTCACAATCTGCCTGCTGTTCTGGGAAATGTGATTCTGCCCCCTGGAAGTTCTGCAGGCCATAAACTTCACAGTCACGCAGTAAAGACCCAGGGCAGCGACCGGAGAAGATGTGGGGAGCATCTTCCCATCCCTTAGGCAGACACATCTGCTTCTCAATGAACAGCAATCACATCTCTCTTTTCCCCAAAGGGAGCCCGACTTCTGAGACCTTTTTAGGTATTGGGTGTCAGGGTAATAATAGTAATAGCTTCCGACTCTTGCGTCTTCACTATGTGCCAAGCATGCGTTAAATGCTTTATGTGCTTTCTTACCCTGAGCCTGTTGATGATGCGAGAATGGGCAGCATCAGCACAAGGAAACCCAGGCCTGGAGAAGCTAGGTTGTAAGCCCCAAACGAAACCTTCACTCTTAATCGAAGATCCCGGTAAAATGTATGGGCTATGTCCACCTTTTCATCGATGCGGCATGCACGTGCATTACAAGTGTTGTCAGTGCTGCAGTGGCATTGATAATGTGCATTTTAAAATTTCAGGCTCTAGCGTAACTCAGGTAGCTTTTAGATAATGTTTGCCTCCCCCTCCCCGGGGCTCCCCGCGTATTAAAATGTATGTTTATAAATTGTAGATAAGTGCCACTCAAAGTGTGGGCCTAGCTTCACTGGGGAATCCTGCTAGAAATGCAGATTCTCAGGCCCCACCCCAGATCTGTGGAATCAGACTGAGGGGTAGGCCCAGGCATCTGTGTTTTGACAGGTCTCTAGGTGGCCAGAAATGCGAGAAGCACTGGTAGGGATATTTCTTTGAGACACTGGCCATTCAGCCTTGCAAGAAAATGGAGAATTTAAACCCATCTTCCCCTGATTGGCTCAGTCAGCTGGTGGGAGGTTCCTGCATTGTGCTGAAGGCCTTATCATGCTCCTGCTCTCCGAGAACCCAGGACAGACCTGTTATTTTGCTGAGAGCTGATAAATGAAGAACGAACCATTCCTTTCTTTTTTGCCTGAGCTGCTCTCCATACCCCTTTCATCCAGCGACAATGGCAGCAAGCATGGCCTCGCTCTGAAGATTTAAATACTCAATTAATCAATGGAATATTCCATTAGCGGGATAATCAGTTGCCATTGCCCTGATCTATAGTTACATCTCAGCTGGGCCTCACAAATTGATTCCTGATGAAGTTCTAATTGACTGGACCATCTGATAAAGGGCCAGTTGGAGTTTATTGAAATAGCCGGTGAGCAGTCCCCGGGGCCGGAGCCTTTCTTAAGGGAAGGCAGGGGTGGGAAGAGGGGCAGAGGAGCATGATTTATGCCGGGTTCTCACTGCATCTTCTCTCCAGGACAATGTTTATGGGTCCCAGGTGAGGGATGAGCACTCACAGCTGGAGCACGGGGACGAGACAGCTGCTCTGAGCCTGTCCCCAGCTCTGGGCAGCAGGTGGCCAGAATGAGGTTTGCCCAGGAGCCCTTGGGGCGATGGTTCTCAAATGTGAGTGTGCTTAAGAATGACCCAAAGAACTTCGTAGAATATGGAGTCCAGGCCCTAGTCTCAGACATTCAGACTCTCTGGGTCTGGGGCAGGGCCTAGGAATCTGCATTTAACCCATTTCCCATTGATTCTGATCCTGGGGATCTCTAGACCTCCCTTTGAGAAATACTGGCTTAGGAGCTGGTGGCTTGGAAGTGACTGTGTCCCCACGGCTCTGCTTCCTTGGGGAGAGTCTTAACTCTTTGTGTGTGGGGACAAGTGTGTATGAGTGCTGTCAAAGGCTCCCAACCTCTTCGTTGCCTGGCACCCCTTTCATTATTTTTTCACTTGTTTTGAGTGATTTTCCGTCCAAATAATTTATGTTTAACCACTCATAGACTTGCCTTCACATTTTGATTACTCAAAGACATAGATAACAAAGTATGTAATTAAAACAGTATAGTGTCATCTTTATTTGTCTCATTCATTCATTCACTGACTTATTCTCAGACATCTTTTAAGGATTATTATGTGGCAGGCATTGAGGATATCTTTTTTAAGAAAGTGAAAACAGCCAAATACATGCTTCCCAGTTGCAAGGAGCTCCTACTCCTTTGGGGAGACAGGCAGGAAAATGAAATGTAGCACTGAAGGTGAGTGTGGGACCCCTCTATGGGACCATGGTAATTTAGTAGGTTTTGTTGCAGGAAAATATATGATGCCCATTAGGTTTTCTGGAAATTTGAAAATAGTTCCCAGTTCCCTGAATCCATCCTTAAGAATTCCCCTGGCCCGGGGAGTCCCATCAGCTAAAGATGGCCCTGGGTGGTCCATGAGTGAACCCAGGGAATGGCTTTCCTCAGCTCTTCCTGTGGGGACCTGCAGGCACTGGGTGGTCTCAGGGGGCTCAATTTAGCTATAAATGATCCAGAGCTCTGTGGATCTAAAAAGGAGCTTGGCCTTGTCCCTATTATGGAGGGAAGTCACTGGAAGTTTCGCGCTGAGGAGGGCCACAGGCAGATTTCAGCGTTCTTCTTTCCTCCATTTTCTATTTCTTCTTTGCCTTCTCTCTCTCCTGCTCTCTTTCTTCTCTCTTAGTACACTGTGTTTTTGTATATATGCGGCTTTAATTTGTGTTTAGATATAAATGTTCAATGTTCTTTCTGTGAAAATACACTCTGGTGTTTTGGATGACGTGGGGCAGACTTTAGAGCCTCAGAGAGTGAGTCTTGATCTCCCCCCGGGGCTGTTGAATGTTTTAATTCCTTTAGACACAGCCCCGCCCCAAAGTGCCACGGGAGCTGTTTGGTAGACGAAACCTTTAGTGTGGTTTAACATCCTAGTCCCATTTCCTTTTGTCATGATGTTCTGCTTGTGACAGAAACTGCCAACTAGGTCAGAGAATTTTCCCTGCCATGTCTTCACTCACTTACTGTTTATTAAGTGGCTCCTACACGTGAGGCACCATGGGAGATGTGACTGTCATTAGGATGTGGTCTTGGCCTTCAGAGGTCTGTAGTCTAGGCTAGTGGCACCCAAGTGGGTGTGGATCCTGCTGGCGGCACTGGGGATAACCTGAGGTGGGATATGAACGCGCGTTGAAGAGCTGACTCACTCAGTGGGGAAGGTGTTTTCTTTTGGACTCTTGTACAATCCTTAGGATTATTTTAAGGTGAAAGTCTCAGTGTGGTATCAGCTCCCTTTTAACGCCTCCCCAAGACTTGCTAATCTCCCTTTAAATAGAGAAAAAATAGCAAGCCTCAGACAGCTATGGATACTAGCTGGATAGTATTAAATAATATTATCAGGTTTTCATTGTATTTATTTTCTATTTGCGACAAGTGTGATGGTTAATTTTATGTGTCAACTTGACTGGGCCACAGGGTGCCCACACATTTGATCAAACATTATTCTGAGTGTGTCTGTGAAGATGTTTCTGGATGAGACGAACATTTGAATCAGTGCAGTGACTAAGGCAGATGGCCATCCCTGGTGTGGGTGCGCCCCATGCAATCAGCTGAAGGCCTGAAGAGAACAAAAAGGCTGACCCTCCCTTGAGTAAGAGGGAATTTTCTCCTGTCTGACTGCCTTGAGCTGGGACGTGGGTTTTTTCCTGCTGTTGGATTTGAACTGAAACATCAACTCTTCCAGTGTCTCGAGCCTACAGGCTTTTGGCCTGGGACTATCCCATTGATCTCCTGGTTCTCCAGCTTGTCAACTGCAGATCTTGGGACTCGTCAGCCTCCCTAACTGTGTGAGCTAATTCCTCATAACATCTCTCTCCCTCTCTCCATATCTATATCTATATCTATATATCTCATGTGTATATATTTCATATTGGTTCTGTTTCTCTGGAGAACACTGACTAATACAATGAGTAACACTAATATTCTATTTAAGAATTTACATAAAATGTCCTTATTCAATATACTTATTTAAATTAAAAAGGAGCTCATTTAAAGAAAGATATTAAGTAAGTGATAACATGGGTGGCACATGGATTTGGCAAAATGGGGAAAAGGGTTTGGGAAATGCAGAAGTTGGGAGAGGGATGCAAAGAGCCACAGACCCATGCAGGAGTGAGGAAGGGTCAAGAAGAGAGGCTTTTCCCACCCTCTGGGGTAGGGAGGGAGGCACAGATGACACCCAGGGAGGCTGGGCACAGCGCCCAGAGTGTTGGCACACTTGAGGCTGGTGTTAGTGTGTACTGACTGCTGTCCTGAACAATCTCAAAATCTCAGCAGCTTACCCCAGTCAAAGGTCATTTCTTGTTCACTCACATTGGTTTCCTGTAAAGGTCAGTTGGGAAGAGCAGCCAACTCTGTTCCAAGCCTGTGTTCAAGCGCCCGACTTGGCTCAACATGGCCCCGTCGAGCAGGGCTGTCCTAGAGCTTTCTACAATGACGAACAGGTTCAATTTCTGCACTGTGGCGATCCAGTACTTAAAATGTGGTTAGTGCCACTGAAGAACTGAATTTTTAATTTTCTTTCATTTTAAGTAATTTGAATTTAAATAACCACATGTGGCTAGCGGCTACTATATTGAATGGTGCCCGCTAGAGCCTCATCCTCATGTGCAATCATCCAGTGACGGGGAGAGAGAGAGAGAGAGGGAGATTGAACAAGAAATATTATGGGCTGGATCTGGAGATGAGGCTCAGTGCTTCACTTTCTCCCACATTCCGCTGGTCAGAAGGCAGGCATTTGGCTCCTGTCTATTCCCCAGAATGAAGTCTAGGTGTGTGCCAGAAGGAAGAGAGTATGGGTTTGGTGAGCTTGTATCCAGTCTCTGCCACTGTAATCTAGCAGAAGAGAGTGACAGTACCTGGTAATAGGCATTCTGTTGGGGGTATTGGGCAGTGCCAGGCAGGGGCATCAGAGAGGTTGCACTTCTGGTGGCAGAGTTTCTAGTCCTGTGACTGAGGTTCAGTGTTGAGATTCTAGCCTCTGGGTAGAAAGAAGCCAAACCACGGAGGAAGTGGAGGACTGCGAATAGAGTCAAGTCTGAGACCTTGACAAAGGATGGGCCCTGGTCTCAGGATTGAGGCAAAAGCCGACTGGAACAGAGACAAGGAACAGGGTGGCTCATCACTGATGGAGCCACTGGGAACAGGAGGGCTGCCTTTGGCCCCTTCCCTTTGCCACAGCTCTGAGCGCGGAGAGGCCGAGAGGGCAGCAGGATCCCTGGGGTTCTAGCAGCGGGGAGAGACACGGTGGGAGGGGCTGCAGGGAGTCAGGCTGGTTGTCTCAGAGTGAACCAAGGAAGGGAAGAGCTATAACGAGCTATGGGAGAGTCGTTCATTCATTTATTCAATCACTTGTTCAACGAGCATATGGAAGATCTACCTTGGGGCAGGCAGAGAACAGGAGATTTGATGCAGTTGACTCAACAGTGAAAGATTTTCATGCACCGAAAAACCAAACCTTTATGCTCCCAACTATTCTCTAACTAAGAAATGTCTAAACCGGACATCTTCATCCCATCCCCACACCTCATCCCCTGGTCAACCCTCGTTCCCAGGGTGAGTATCAGGGATGGGATGGAGCTAGGATAAGCTAGGACTCAGGGATTTTAGACATGGACGTGGCTGAGCCGAATCAGTGGCATTGCAAAGACTGCGTCAAGTTGGCGGTGTGAAAATGTCCTGCTTTTGCCAGGTACCATGCTAACTGTGGGCAGTTCTGTGGAGGAGGTGACACCTGAGCTGGGCTTTGAAGGTGAGGTGAGATTTGACAGGTAGAGATGGAGGAGAGGATGATCTAGGCATGGGGTGTAGAATGAGCAAGCTCACAGGCTGGAGGAGCGTGGGTGTGTGCGCAAGGGGTGGGAGGAAACCAGTTGGTCAGACTGTGTGTGGGTGCCGTGAAAGCTACAGCTGGAAAGACTTGCTGGGGCCAGGTTAGGAAAGGTCTTGAATGCTGGGCTAAAGGGATCACCTTTATTCTGGGGGCAGTGGAGGGTCCCTGAGGGGTTTTGAGCAAGGCAGTGGCATAAACCAGCCTCTGCAAAGTGCGCAGGGCTGGATCAGTGGCAAGAGACGGATGGTGTAAGATGTGACAGGAGGCGATTGCAATAGTCTGGGGGAAGGCCTGGACCAGTGTGCTGGCATAGACAATGGAGAGAGCTGTGTGTGTGTGTGTTTGTGTGTGTGCGCGCATGTGTGCGCATAGGGGGAGTAGGGAGAGGGGTTGGTCATTAAAGACCCTAATGCAGGCTTTGGTTTAAGAGCTCAACAAATACGTCTTGTTGTCCAGTCTGTGTTTGCTCAGACACATCTGCCGTTTGGTTCTGTGGACGGATCAAGAGAGTGGGGGCTTGTCATGTACTGCCATCCTTTTCTATAAGAGGAGCTCAAGGAAGGTGCTGCTTGCTCAGAGGAAGAGGTGGATCCTGTTGATTTCTTCTAAAATAGCATCCTCAATCTGAGAGCGAGAGAGGTTGCTACGTGGATGGAAGTCCCATGATTCTGTGTCTTGGGGGATCAAGCAAGGGCAAAGGTGGAAGGTGCTTCTCAGCTTGAGTCCCCAGGGGAGCCACGCCCAGGCCTAAGGAGATGAGAAGACAGGTGGCTGAGAGGCTGTGTGGAGCACGCGGCAGCAGCAGCAGCACTGAGCCAGATGAAAGCACAGCGGCGAGCGGATTGAATGCTCCTGGCTGGCTGATGCCTGAAATGGAAGCATAAACAGTGTCGAATTGGGGGTTTTGCATCACATCACAGGACAGCCTGTGCGGGAGGTTGTGCTTTTAAAAGGAAGAATTTGGTGGTTAAATTTGAGTCTATAACAACAACCTGATTCTTTTTACCAAGGCCGGCTGGGGACTTGGGGAGAGAGATTTCCTTTGCCACCAAAGACTGTCCGTGTGGAAACCCAGTGCGGGTTCAGTTGGAATAATAGGCGTTCCATACAGGACTAAAAAGGCAACAATTTCCTCATTGTGTGTGTTTCTGTAATGGCTCGGAGAAGCCCACATTCCCGCCCTAGATAAGTGCCCAATTACCGAGATTTCAAAGGGGGAAAAGTCTTCAAGGTACTTGGTTTTCGGGGCTTTTTTGATTCAGTTTTCCTTTTCTTTTCCTTGTGGTTTTAAATCCCAAACTGGCAAGAAAGGCAGTGTGTTATCTAGGCAGAGTTTATCTCCAGCTCATTAGAGCCCGGGGAGAAGCTGGCAGAGCCTGTAGTCTTCCTCTCCTGCTCTGGCGTGAGTGGGTTATAAACGTGTGGGTTGGGCTGGAGCCACCCAGGCTCCTACTCCGAGATTGGCAGAGCAATCCCGGCCAGATGATCAGCAATGCAAATAATTTTACTTCAGCTTCAGCAACACTCTCTCTGCCTCTAAACCCACAGTGAGGGGTCCAGACCTCAGGGCTAGTTGTTGCAAACATCCTCATGCCTCTAGCTAGGCCTTCTGCCCCCGTTTCTCAAGTATCGATGAGTCAAATGTGTGAACCATCATCACCCACAAACATTTCACTTGAACCCCAGCTCTGCTGTGATTGGCGAGACTGGGCCCCGCCCCTGTGGGAGTGACCTTGATGGAATGGGGCAGACACAACCCGGTTTGCCTCTTGGCTTTAGCACCTATGAGCTGTGGGTCTTGGAATCAGTTATTTCAACGTAAGGAACTTTATTTTCTTCCTCTGAATGATGGGAGTAATAATAGCACCTAAGGCATAGGGTGGTGGGAGGATGAAATGGAACCGCTGGCGTGAAGAACAAGAGCTGACACTCGCAGGGCACGTGGCCCATGTGAGGTCCGGTTCTAAGCACTTTCCATACATGGCCAGTTGGCCAGGCAGACAGCCAGTGTTTATTTTGCACCTGTAACACGCCTGCACTATGCCAAGCAATTGGGACCGAATGGGGAACACGGAGATGTTGTCCCAGCCCCCATGCTATGGTCAAGGCAGGGACACAGGGTAACCAGACGCCTCCTGTGGGGAGTGCTGCAGTGGGGGATGCAGGGTGCTGTGGGATTGTGTAAAGGGAACTCTATCTCGGAAGAGAGGTTAAAGAGGAGGGAGTCCTTCTGGGGCTGGGGGCAGCTGGCATTCACCTACAGGGCCTGGGGTCCTGAGCAGCAGGGGTGAAATGGCACTGCTCTGTGAGTGGGGTCTGAGCTGAGGGTCAGGAGCACCTGAAACACCAAAATCCCACCTTCGGGAGCACATGTTGGTGGCCTAGTTTTCTTGGTCCCCGCTCTCAGCCCAGGGGGTCTTGTAAGGAGATGCCAGCTGCCCAGGCCCTGCAGGTCCCAGGGAAGAGCAGGAAGAAGGGAGCCCCCACCCATCGCTCATGGGCTGCCCCTCTCCAGCCACCCTTGGGTGGGCGTTTTGTAGTGGGCCTCTCTTCCCGTTCAGTTCGCCTCCCAGACCTGCATTCCTGAGCAGCTCAGCATATGGACGGAATCCGCAGGAGGCGGAGGGAGTGGGGAGGGGTGTCCGGCCCAAAGCATGTCACAGATGCCCACGGAGAGCTGGGGAGGATTAAAGCGAATCATTAATTGTCATTAATATGCTGGGGCTTGACAGCCCCGGGTTTATTTTTACACCGAAGCCCAGACGTGCCTTGCACATGTCCCTGGGTTCCGGGCTCCGGGAGACAAGGGAAAACTGGTCGCACTTATTATCTGCCAGCTCTCCAGGATTGGACAGTGTGCCTTCAGCTTGGCTCCCTGGCTTGGCAGAAACTCTGGCTTCCGAGGGGCCTCGTCCTCCTTCCCTCCTTGGCTGTCTCCCCTCCCCGGGGAAGCTTCCTGCCAAAGCAGGGCCTAGATCTCCACACCCCATTGACTTGTCTGCCAAAGCCCTAGGGGGTGAAGGGAACAGCTCAGAGAGAAGATGAATGACATTACAGGGGGGGCCACCATTCAAAGGGTTAAACTGCCACCAAGAACTGCAGCGTATCAGGAAGAAAACGCTCTACGGCAGGACTTTTATAGACGCTAACGTCTGTATGGACAAACAGAATTCTGGGTTGCCTTGCCTTTCAAATAGCTGCTAAGAACCCAGGTTTGACTCCAGAATTCATTCTGTAGCCAGCCCTCAGACAAGGCTGAGAGCTCTGGCCCAAGGAGCTGATGGTGTCATTGTGGCGACATCTGTGTAAGCCAGTCCTGTCCCATGAGGCCCGAGGCCCCCCAGGGGGTCAGTAGGGGGTTCCATGAAGCCATGAGGAATGGTGTTGAGTCTTTACTCTCTCCAGCACTGAGCTAGGGTCCACCCGCAAAGCAAGTATGTGTCTGAAATGCTCTATCAATGGAGAGCAGTGGGCCTACTGTCCCAAGATGTAGGGGCCTGGCCGTCTCTGTTTTCTGATCCTTCTGTGAGCTTCTTTCCAGTCCTGTTGTCCCTTCTCCTCTGTCAGCATTTGGAAGAACTTCATCAGCTTCTTGTGTTCGTTTCCTACGGCTGCTGTAACAAATTAGTATAAACTCGGTGGCTTCAAACAACACTGCAAACTTAGCATCTTACAGTTCTGAAGGTCAGAAGTCCAACACGGGTCTCACTGGGCTGGAAGCAAGGTGTGAGCAGGGCTGCGTTCCTTTCTGGAGCCTTTTCCAGCTTCTAGAGGCCACCCTTGTTCCTTGGCTCTTGGCCCCTGCCTCCATCTTCAAAGCCAGCATCTGCCGTAGTCACATCTCCCTCTGACTCTCCTCTTCCCCATGTAAGGACCCCTGTGATTACACTGGGCACACTCAGATAATCCAGGATTACCTCCTTATTTTAAGTTAGCTGATTAGCAACCTTAATTCTGTCTGCAATTTTAGTTCCCCTTTGCCATGTGACTTAACGTACCCACCAGTTCTGGGGATTGGGATGTGGCTATCTTTGGGGGGCCATGACTCTGCCTACCACAGTGGTGGATGGATAACCACCATTTGGCAGCGTTGCTAGCCCCTCCTCCATGCACCTGTGTTCATGCGGCTGCCGAGTTCCTGTCACTGTTGGGGCAGAGGCTGGAAGAGCTCATCCATGTCCTGCAGAGGGAGTCCTGCGCTGGGCAGGGCTGGGAGCTGGTGCCCTCGGAGATGCCTCCAGCTCTAAGGGCTGTGAGCTGATGACTCTGTATTATGGACTGAATTGTGTCTCCCCCTAATTCCTACACTGAAACCCTAACCCCAATGCAGTGGTATTTGGAGATAGGGCCTTTACAGAGGTAATGAAGGTTAAATGAGGTCGTAAGGGTGGGATCCTAATGCAATAGTACTGGTGTCCTTCTAAGAGAGAGATAGACACCAGGGATGTGCACAGCCTGAGGAAAGACTATGTGAGGACGCAGCGAGAAGGCAGCCATCTGCAAGCCAACGAGAGAGGGCTCAGGAGAAGCCAAACCCGCCGACTCCTCAGTGTGGAACTGCCAGCCTCCAGAACTGTGAGAAATAACTTTCTGTTGTTTCAGCCACCCAGTCTGTGGCCCTTTCTTATGGTAGCCCTGGCAGCTGAGACACCCTGACTGGAGCAGCGTTCCTCCTAGTCAACGCCACCATCTCTCCTGGCTCAGAGCCCGTGAGAAAGTTGGTTCCCGGCATGCCACCTCATGGCTCTGCTGATCCTTTTCCACCTTCAACCTGTATCCTTGTATCTTCCTTCAAAGGTGATGCTTGGCACAAACATCGCCCTCTCTGCCCGCAGATGATTTTTCTGGATTCTGAAAGGTTTATTGTGACTGACTTGAGGATAGCTTCCATGAAGCCAAGAACTACAGATGTCCGGACGTCTCCTGGAAGTGGTTTATGGTGGAAAGACTTAGCGACTTTTGTGAAGGTCACTTAAAACACTGAACACAATATGAATTTGTCTTGGATCTCATTTTTCTTGCCTTAAAGCAAAGAGGCACAGTTAGATCAGGGATGGCAAAGATCGGGGATGACCAGTTCCAATCAACTCTGAGTGGCTGCCTGCCACCAGTAGGAAAGGATGCTGCGACTCATTAGCCACATCTGCAAAGGGGTGCTGGAGGAGAGCAAGAGAACTCACATGGTAGTAAGGTCGCTGCCATCCCAGCATCAGATGAGGTTTAGGGTCTCTTCCAGTCCCAAGTCTCTAACATCTATTGATCAGATGTTCATGCAGACCCTGGATCCAAACGTCCCCTGATATTGTACCTGGAGTCGTAGCCCCATCCGGCTGCCTTGACCACCTCTGCCCCTGCAGTCTACTAGTTGTCCTTGCTCTTTCATTGCTCTCTTTCCTCATTGACACCTTGACCAAGTCCTAGCGATGCCCATCGCAAGTACCCCTCTCACTGCTAATTAAGGTTTTTCTTCTGAGCCCTATTGTTTAGCAACTTGGATTGCTCTTCATCCCACATCCCACTGGGATCCAACTCTGATTTCACGAAGACTTGCTCTGTTGCCAGTGGTCATCAGCTGCAGGTCAGCTTTTGGACTGGAAAACCGCTGGAATCACTTTGAAGTTCATCCTCGCCACAATCCAATCAGGGGGAAGGTGAGGGGGAGATTTTTTTCTTTGTTTTAAAGAAAAGAGTGGTGTGTGTATGTCTATGTGTGTTTTTTTTTGCAAAGCAAGCATTTCAAATACTCGTTAGGCAAAAATACCTATTTTACATGCACCGTAATTGTTCTACCTAAGATGAAATATGTTATTTTTCTTAAGTAAAGCCACAGGCAGTTTATTAGCACAGCTAATTAACCTACAATCAGCAGCCAGCTCACCTCTAATCACAACCTGCTCGCTTTCTTCGCAGGCAATGTGGTGGTGCTACAGCACTTATATTTATAAATATGTGCAAAGCAATATGATCTATATTTATGTGGACAGCATCAATTTTTTTAGCCACAAAATCTGACCTACCTAAAAGAGATGTTGAGAGAACTGGTCTGCAGGTCTGGGGCTGGAGGCTGAGGCCCCTCGTCTCTCTAGCAAGAGTCTTTCTTTTTTTTCACCTTCCAGCCTGTGAAGTGCCTTTTCCTCCTAACGAGTATTCTGGGTGAAGGAATTGTGGATTGTGTGTTGCAAGCTGGCTGTCTCCTTGTGGGTGGGTGTCAGCCCCTTGCACACGGCTCTCAGTTCCTACTGCAGAGGATGAATGGAAGTAATCCTGGTGAACTTGGAGGTGTCCTAGCCGGGTGAGGTTGTTTGGGGCAGGTGAACAGGTCTACTTGGGCTTGAGCAAAGGTCTAGGCTGAAGGAATTCTTCCAAGCATCCAAGGACCACTGCCAGGCCAGGCAGAAGTTGTTCCATTGGTAAAAGGTGGCACAAATTAGGTTAAAGTTTGATGGTATATCTGCCAGAGACCCAGGAATGCTCATGTCTTGACCTGACAATCCTCTTTTTACAGAGTTTCAAGATACTGAGTGGGAGTAGAGAACCAAATGGGAGTAAAGAAGCACTTTGTTAATAGCTGGGCGGATGCTGGACTCTATGATAAAGAATGACTTAAAGTGTGAACGCAGGTCTTAGGTGTTTACTACCTGTGGCCAGCTCAACAGAGGAAGGCACCGAAGAGAGGGCCAGCCAGGTCCCTAGAGGGTCCTCTGCATTAACTGCAGGGAAGAGAGAGCCGAATGTGGTCACTGTGCACAGTGACCCAGTGCTCATGGCCCAGTTGCTGCTCTATGCCTGGACCAATCAGATGATGTTTCTTCCTGGGGTGGGACCGGGGTGGTTGTGAGGTAAGCGGGGAGGAAAATGCTGAAGGAGTCTAGTCCTTCAATAAATTATTGCTTATTTGAGGAAAAGGGGAAGAAGGAAGGAAGGAAAGGAAGGAAAGAAAGAAAAACTGACATTTGGAATCCACTACACGTCAGGCAATTTGTCAAACACTTTTACATCCACTATTTCACTTAATTCCTTAACACTTTGGATAGAATGTATTACTTTCATTTTATGGAAGTGGAATGAAGATAAAAGAATCTAAAAGATCAGCCTTTGGTCCTCGGTCCTTCCAGATCTCTTTCTACCTCTCATTTTCCAGGTGTTCCATTAGGTGGGACATGTCTGTTTGTTGGATAATGAAAAGACAAGGTTCTTAAAGCACTTCCAACAAGACTCTTGTTTCTCCCATCAATGGGGCAAAACTCACCCGTCCATTCAATCTGGGGAGTGTCGAAGGACTCACAGAATGTCTAGCGATGTCAAACCTAGCCCCTTAGATGAGGCCCAGGTGACTTCACCTAAGTTAAAGGAAATGTCAGGTATTGCATTTATTTCCTAATAGACACACATAGGCACACTCTGTCAGTTCGGGCTTGACTTCCTAGCAAGCTCAGGGGTATTCCTGTAGGGATGAGAGACAGGGTGTGGGGATTCCCTGGGCTTGTGTGGGAGTTGGGTCGGGGAGACTTTAGGGGAAAGGAATGAGAATATTCAGTAGAATGTGCCAGGTTTTGCTGTTGTCCTCCCATGGGCTGGGATCAGGCAGGTGGGAGAAATGGCTCTCTGGTGTAATGTCCATCTCCCTCCCCTGGCCTGTTTGTTCTCAGGACTGGGACTGGAAGCACCTGGAATCCAAAGGTGGATGAGGGCAGTGCATGGGGTCAGAGGGCAAATCTTAGAAAACTGTCCAAGGGGAGGCCAAGTTGGGACTGGTGAAGGACCTACAGAGTGCAGGGGACTTGAGACACGATGGAAACCCAGTTGCAGTGATAAGTCATGTAGAACCCAGGAATGACCAGAACAAAACGTAATACATCAGAATGGTTGACCTGGAAGAGCCTCAGAAGCAGGACCCAGGGCCCTCTGATGGAATTTCTGTGTGAGTGCATCCACGAGTATGTCTGGTTCCCATTCTTTTGGTGGGAGTTGCAGGAACAAACCTCAATTCTTTTTAAGCTCCCTTGAATTCACTCAGATAAGGCTTTATTTTCTGAGACTGAGGCATGTTATCACAAACCTACCCTGGCAGTGCCTTCTACTAAAATCACTCTGCTCCAAACTCATGAGGCTGCTTGGAAATGGGAGGAAAGAGAAGCAAATCAGCAGATTGCCAAGTTACTCTTTGGGTCCTGGAACTACCTTCCTCTGTTTTGGGGGGTTTTCTGGGTGGAGCCATCATCTGATTCCTTGTTGCTCATTGGGAAAGGATTTTAAGAGGGAGGGTTAGCAAATGTATGAGGAACCAGCAGCTCAGTTCCAGGAGTATTAATTCAAGTTGGCTGGAATTACAAATGCTGGGCCTATACTTAAAGAAACAGATCCCCTTCTCTGAACATCATCTTCCTCAGGTGTGAAATCAGGTGAGTTGGCCATCGCAGCAAAGACCTGGAGCACCACAGTTAGTAGGAATGCCCACAAAATTTCTCAAAAGCTATGTTTCATAGATAAACCCGTGGGACATGCTTGGTGAGATAAACCAGTCACGAAAGAACACATGCTGAATGATTCCACTCATATGAGGTATCTAGAATAGTCAATTCATAGGGAGAGAAAGTAGAATGGTGGTTGCCAGGGACTAGAGGGAGAAGGGTAAGGGGAGTTAGTGTTTAATGGGTGTAGTTACAGTTTGGGAAGATGAAAAAGTTCTACAGATGGATGGTAGTGATGGTTACACAACAAGGTGAACATACTTCATGCCACTCAATTGTACATTTTAAATTGGTTAAAATGGTAACTTTTATGTTGTGTATATTTTAGCACAATAAAAAAATTGGCCTACACTAGGCCTGTGTTGCCTACACTGGGGCCATAAGGTCAAGAAACCCAATTTGCAGGCCTAAGACATGTTAGTAAACAGATGCGTAGGTCAACCCCCTGTCCCAGACAAGACTGATCATGGCCAGAAAGTGACTTTTAGGCCACTGGTTCTTAAATTTAAAAAGTGGTAGGGGAATCCTTTTCTCCAAAAAAACAAAACAAAACTTTCTCTTAATCCCATTACATTAAACAGACAACAGAGAGATCACAACTTAATGGGGTGACAAGCTAAGCACAAAAGTCACAGTCACACAAAGTGGGGTAGGATCAGCACTTGGTGTTACCACCTAGTGCTCCTGGCTCATGGACCAAAGGGGAGAGGCCACTGCTACCACGTGATGCTGGACCCCAAATACTCAGAGAGTCTCATGTTGGAAGGGGACGCACACGAGCTTCATGACTGTGGCCCTCGTGTGTGGCCTGGGCTTCCATCAAGTGTGTCAGCCAAGATCATGACGCAGGGAAGCCTCCCTTGTGGCCTAGTCTGCTGGCCCCTTTGGCTTCTTGCTGGATGCCCTGTGGAATCAGCCCCAGCAATGCTCTGGGAAAGCTTCTGTCTGGCCAGTGGCTTCTCTGCTTCCCTAATAAGGAAGCTGGTTGGCATGAGCCTCTTTAACGCACCTGCAGTATCTGGATGAATCAAGACCTTTTGGGTTGCAAGTGACAGAAACCAAACCTGCAGTGGCTTAAACCCAAATATGATGTATCAAATTCTATAACTGAAATGTCGGGTACGGCTGGGTCCAGAGGTTCAAATAATGCCATCAGCTCTCTTTCTCTCTCACTCTTTCATTTCTTTTCTATTTGTCTTCTTCTCTCTCGGGCAGGCTCTCTCCATATGGCGGCCCTTGGTAGCAACAAGCTTACATCCAGCTTTTGGCTAGCAGTCAGTTACAAGTTTCTTTTTCTCGACAGGATTTACTCTCAAGCCTATCTGTGAGCTATTGATGTGGCCGGGGGCATGGAATACCCTGGCCATGCCTGGGCCATTTGCCCACCTCTGAAGCTGGAGGATGGAGTCAGCACACCCTCCCCCACCAAATCGTGGGCTGAGCATGAGGGAGGAGTTGGTCGCCGAAGGGGATGTAAGTGCTGTTATAAGAACAGGGAGCAGAGATGCGTCGGGCAACACCAGACACACCTTTCAAAGCCCATTCACGGCCTGTGTGAGATGGGCAAGAGAAGCTACTCCAGGCAGAGCATTTCTCCAAGCTTGTGTCCACCCTCTTCTCCTGCACTGTTTCTCCCCTAGTCTCTCTGCCCCATTGTGGCCTTTCTCCTTGGCCCCTACTCTGTCTTGCCCTGGGGTTGGTGACCCCATTTCAGAGAATCTAGTGTGGCTCGTAACTGACTTTCCCTCCAGATGGGACTTCCAGTGTCCACCCTCTGCATCCACACCTTTCCCTTGCCCAGGTCACCTGACACGGGAGGGGAGTCGAGCACAGGGCCGCAGGGACAGTGCCCTAGTTTGGGGGAACTCACCCTTTGGAGACTTCAAGCTCACCTCCCTTGCCCTACCCAGACTCAGAGCCTTCAACTTGTTTTCCCCCTTCCAAGTTATTTTCTTCCTTTGTCAGGTCCCTGTCGTGATGTGCCACGTTTGTTATTGGGTGGTGTTGGTTTGTTATTTTCACTCTGCTCTGTGCACTGACACTTCCCAGAGGTGCGGGCACATTCTAAAATAATGATCTCCCCATGGTCGAGAGAGCCTGACCTGTACTCTGCAGTGGCTGGAGCAGCTCTGATCTGGGGGAGGGGCCAGGAATTTCACTTGGGCCACAATATTGGAGGGGCTGGCATGAGCCCCTTGGGACAGAAGAAAATGTCCCCTGGGGTGCACAGAGCCTGGGCTGGAAGATGGAGGGGTGGGGGAAAGAGAATGTAACAGGTCTAGGTGGCTGGGCCTTAGAGATGCTGGTCTGTGGTGGCAGCACCAGGCCCCTCTTGGGTGAGCTTGAGGTCACCGAGGGCATCAGGCCCTGAGGAAACCTGCTCATGACATCTAAACTCGCCAGGTGTTCCATGATAGCAGTGGCCATTCCATGGAGGGTCTGGGCCGGGGGAGGAGGAGCAGGGGTCACAGATCATGAATGCCCATCAGTGAGCCCCTCACCTTGCCAGTATCAAGATACAGGGGATCATTCCATCATTCGAAGGTGGCTCTGTATCTGCGCTGGTGGCATATGCTCTACCTGATCCAGTTCTTGGACAATGCAAGCAGGTTCCTGACCCTAAGGGGTCCCGAGTCCTTGTGTCCTCACTGAGGCATTTCTGTGGCTACTGGTGAAGGGCCTTTCTCATGGTGGAACCATTTGCCTACCATGCCTGGACAGAAAAGGCCTTGAGCCCTTGAAGACCACCCCCTCATTCTTCCTCCCCTCTTCCAGTTCCCCACAAGGCCCCCTCCTTTGGCTGGTTCCTGCCGTGACAATTCACTCCATTCATAGTTGAGCGGTACCTGGTTTAACATGCTACAACTCCCAAGATGGAAATGATGCTTCATTGATTATAATGCAAAGATAATATAGTGTCTGGATGAGGATGAATGAGAGTTCTGGAGTGAGACGGATATGGATGCAAGTCCTGGCTCCACTGCTCACAAGTTAAGTGGCCTGGTGTGAGTTCCTTAGCTTCTACAAGCCTTAGCTTCTTTATTGGCAAATTGTGGTGACAAAACTGTCTTCCTTTCAGGGTTGTTGCAAGGATGAAATAAAGCAAACATTTATTCCCCCAAGAAATATTTACTGAGTGCTGAGTACGTGTCAGGCACTGCTGCCTTGAATGAACCAGTTCTAGTGGGTGCAGTGCGTGTAATGCACATAACAGTACTTGGCAGAGTGGCAGATCCTTGATGAAAGAAAGAAGGGCAGCTTGGTGGTACCCCAGAGCAGGCCACTGCTTTTGGAAGGGTTTCCATTGTTGTGAACACTATAGGTGACCCTGAGGCGTGCCCACCCCAGGCTGGACTAGACAGGCCTTGCCTCCAGTTGTGGGGCAGGGTGTGCAGTTCCGCCCCTCACCCCAGTGAGAAGACAGCCCTGGCTAGCGACAGCTGCTTCCCCAGGACTCCTTGAGCCCAAGTCCTCAGGCCTCCTCCTGCAAACTTTTAGGCTCTTGTTATTCAAACCCAGCCAGATGAAGACGCTGGTGTGTAACCCATCTGCCCAGAGCCAGAGAAGACTGCCGGAGGGCCTTCCTCTCTCCCAAGGAGCCAGCTAGGGTTGACTCCCGCTGCTTGACAATCTGGGGGCACACATACACACCCTGTTTCCTGCCCTCTGACCCACAATTCCCCAGTATGGTCCTTTGTGGATGTAGCACTGACTGTGACCTCACAGCTCAGCCAAGCATGGCTGGCCCAGGTACTCTGCAGGGGCAGATGGAAGGGAGAGACCTCCAGACCCAGAGAGAGAAGGAACCCAGTTGACTAGTGATTGAAGATTCTTTATGAGTCTAGAGCAAGGTAGCAGGGTCTGGGGGAGCTGCTTCCTCCTTGGGGACTCTACAGGTGGCAGATAATGCCCTGTTTCAGCCTCACACCTCCTCTTTGCCTGGTTGGTGCCCAACCCTGAGGTCGCACTCCAGAGGCAGAGTCTCTGACCTTCTCCCATCCCCTTCCTACCAGGAGGGGAGCTGAGATGCTAAGAGGGGAAGGAGAAATGGAGGATGTGAGGAGCCTGGAGCAGCCTGGCATGGCGGGCACTGCCCTCCTGGGGCAGGATTTTCCTATTCTTTCACGTGTTTCCCTAGGAGGCAAAGGGCGGCTGTTTGCCCTTGAAGCACTGGGCTCCTCCCACAGAGACCAGGCCTCTCCCTGCCCTGGCTTGTCTCTCTGCCATGGTCAGAAATTCTTTGCAAACATTTGCAAAGATTTTCTCTGGCCTGGGCCGTGGCTCCCTGGCCTTGTCTCTCTGGCTACTGCTGAGGCGGCCCCTTCCCTTCTCTGTCTCCTTTTGGATTTCTTGGATGAAATTGATTCTCTTTAGGCCTCTCACCCTGATGCAGCCCCGAACAGTGGGGCCAGTGAAGACTTTCTTCAGCAAACTGTCTCCCTCATCTGATGAGCAGTGTCCGTTAAACCCTCAGATCTGGCGTGTGTGTGTGTGTGTGTGTGTGTATGTGTGTGTGTGTCTGTGAGGATGTATATGGCGGATGGGAAGGAATTCAAGGAGGGGGCACAGCTCTCTTAATAGAGGTGAATGTGAGACCCCAAAAGACAGCAGTCCTGCCCCTCCAGGACTGGCCAGGGCCGCCTATAGCAGCAGGCTCTCCTGTGGTCATCTGCATGGGCTGCCCCTTCCCCCTGGAAACTGATGGAGGCAGGCAGAGGATGCGTCCATACTCAGAGGACCAAGAACAGATATTTTTAGACAAAACTCAGACTTGAAACAGAAAACTCCCCTCAACCTTTCCTTTTCTCTCTCTTCACTCCTCGGAGGTTGTTGACAGGGTATTTCTAATGCCTGTGCCATTGGTGTCCTTTGGGCTCCCACGGCCATGAGCATCTTCCCTAGACCTGCAGGGCCCCATGCAGCTTGCTGCAATGGGCACCCAATAGGACTCTTCCCCTCCTCTCTTCCATTCTCCAATCCCCCAACTGCCTGGGGTTTCCAGATCCCGCCACATTCTTGCTCACCTGTGCCTTTACTTACTCCGCCCTCCTGCCTCCTGTGTCCTTCCTGCATCTCTGATTCCCCTCTTCATTCAAGATGCTGGTAAAGTTATGCTCTCTCCATGAAGTCTCTGGGGACTACACTCCCCATCAAGGTCTCTGCTAGTAATTTGCCACCTCGAGTTGTGGAGCTGGGCAGTGTGGACTTTGGTGCATTACCACTCACTCACTGGGTGATGTAGAGCTAGTTTTTTTTTTTAAAAACTCAGAGCCTCAGATTTCTCATCTGAAACATGGAAATAAAAGTATCTACCTCATGGAATTGTAAGAAGTCCATGAAATAACATATACGAAGATCCTGGAATGGAGAGTGACACATTGTGGTGGCTCAGGTACTAGAGGTTCCCGTCCCCTCATGTGTACGTGTCATTTCTCCAGTGAGACCGTAAAGCTCTGGAGAGCAGCATCCAGATCCAATTTTATCGCGGTGTTCCCAGTGCCTAGCAGGAAACTTACTACAGAGGGAGTGCTACGGACTGAATGCTTGTGAGCTCCTCGAATTCGTGTGTTGAAATCGTCGTCCCCAATGTGATCCAATGTGATGGAATTAGGAGGTGAGGGAATTGGGGAGGAGATTAGATTATGAGGATGGAGCCCGCATGAATGGGATTAGTGCCCTTATAAAAGAGACCCCGAGAACTCCCTCACCTCTTCTCCTATGTAAGGACACAGTGAGGAAATGCCATCTATGAACTGGGAAGTGGGTCCTCACCAAGCACTGGATTGTGGACTTCCCAGCCCCCAGAATGATGGGAAATAAATGTTCACTGTTTTTTTTTCTTTTTCTTCTCCCCAAAGCCCCCCAGTACATAGTTGTAGATTCTAGTTGTAAGTACCTCTGGTTGTGCCATGTGGGACGCCACCTCAGCATGGCCTGACCAGCGGTGCCATGTCCGCATGTAGGATCTGAACTGGTGAAACCCTGGGCCACCAAATTGGAGCGTGTGTACTTAACCACTTGGCCACGGGGCTGGCCCCTAAATGTTCGTTGTTTAAGCCACCCAGTCTACGGTTATTTGTTATAGCAGCCTGACCTGACAAGACAGTAAGTGTTCAATAAATGTGGTTCGCAGCCTTCGATCTAGCTCCTGCCTGCCTCTCTGGGGTTTCCTCTCACTGCTTCCTCTTTTCTTTACACCAACCATCCTGAACTATCTACTGTCCTTCTCGAGCAGATTCCTCCGTTTTTCAACCTTGGCACTATTGACATTTGGGGCTGGGTAAATCTTTGTTTTGGAATGGGGCTGTTCTGTGCATTGACAGATGTTTAGCAACATCCTTGGCCTCCAAGTTGTGACAATCAAAAATGTCTCCAGATATTGCCAGATGTCCCCTCAAGGGCACAGTCACCCCTAGTTGAGAATTTCTGCCCTAGAGCTTTGTTTTCTCTCATGTTTTCATGCCTTTCCACATGCAGTTGCCTCTGCTAAGATGGACTTCTCTTGTTCACCTACCAAACTCCTAATCACCTCTTGAAACCCACGCCAGATATGAACTCCTGGGAGCAGATCTCTGATCCCCACAGAGGACCTTCTTCTAAATTCTGCATCTCTCCATGCCTCCCACTAGCCAGCCCACACCATTCCCTACTGCAGTTGCCTATTTTTGTGTCACTGTCTTATCCATTGTAATTTGACCTTTCCAAAGCAGAATCAGTGGTTTATTCACCATTTTCTCTTAGGGTCTGGAATATAGCAGGTAGTCTAAACGTGTTGAGTGAATGAATGGAAGAATTGATGAAAGGGTAGATGGACTGATGGATGGGTGGATGAGTGGGTTGATAGAGAAATTTGTAGGCAGGTGGATGGGGGAGTATTTGCATGGAAGGGTGAATTGGTGGATAGAAGGATGGATGGGATTTATGAATAAATTAATAAATAGATGAATGAATAGGTGTATAATTTGATGAATGGATGAGAGGATAGATAGATAAGTGGGTGAATGGAGAGATAACTGAGTGGATAGATAGGTGGGTGGGTAGTTAGATGGATGGGTAAGTAGATGAATGGATGGATGAATGAGCAGGCGGAGGTTGGATGGATGGGTGTGCGGTTGAATGAACAAATAAGAGGGTGGATGGATGCAAGGATGGATGAATTTATGGCTAAGTCAATGAATGGATAGGCGTGTGGTTTGATGAATGGATGAGAGGATAGATAGATGAATGAGTGAATGGATGAACAGATAAATAAGTTGGTGGGTAGGTGGATGGGAATGGATATAAAGATGGGTGGATATGTGAATGTCTGAGTAAATTAACCTGGTTAAAAGATAAAAGGAGTTTATGAATGGGTGGATGAATGGATGGAATGAAGATGAATGGAAAAAATACATAAATGAGTCAATGTGAAGAAGAGAGAACATCCTCCTGTACTTGTCTCCTCATTTGGACAACCTGGAGGGAGAAACTAGATCAGTGGGAGTGAGGGCATCCTAAGGATCTGGAATTGTGAGAGAACCCCAAATTCCAACCTTACATTTATAGGCAATCTTTCCATATAGAATCTCCTTTCAAGTTTCTTCTCTTTAAAATCCCTCCTACTTTGGATTAAGACAGGCTCTTTTAAGAAAGACTCTTTTGTCCCCTTTTAGAGATGGAAATTGAGCCATAGAGCAAGTCAAAGCCATTGGGTGTGGAATCCAGATTTATAACTCTCAATCTACTACTCCTTGGAAAAGCATGCCCTGCCCTCTGCCGCTGGGGCTCAAGACAGCCTGACCAGTGACTGGCAAAGTCTTTTATGCAGCTTAGTAGAGAAAGGTCTAGAATAGTGGCTAAGAGCACAGTTTCTGAAGTCAGATTGCCTGGGAGTGATTCCTGGCTCCACCAATATCTAGCTGTGTGATCCTGGGTAAGATCCAGAACATCTCTGAGCCTCAGATTCCTCATATGTAAAATAGGAACAATGCTGGTTCTTATAGGATTGAGGGTGAAATAAGATAATCCATGTAAAACACACAGCACAATGCCTGGCATATAACATGCTCTCAATAAATGTGAGTGCCACTTTTTTGACTTATTATTATTAATATCATTAGCATCTTGGTCATGATCATGTTCATTATCACCTCCTTGTATAAAGGATCTGTGTCCCAATATAGAATGATAGAACTTAAGGGGGCTATGAGGGGCATCTAGTCTAGCCTTTCCCATAAGGCAGACCCCAAGGCTTAAAGGTAAAATGACCCATCCAAGTCTGTGCAGCAGTGAGTGACAGAGTCACGAAGCTTGGGACCCTGTGTGTTCCCTTTCCAGTGTCCTACACTGCTCCTCTGGGACCCCAAGCTTGTGGCATCCTGGGTAAGAGTAACCATTTCCGGTTAGGGTGAGTGCTTCCTCCAAGTTGAGGGTCTGAACTACAGTTCTCCCCTCCTTCCTGTTGGGTTACCATGGAGGCATGGGGTCATGGAAAAATGGTGACAGTATTTCCCAGGGTTGCCTCAAGGATGAAGTCCCTAGCACAGCGCCTGGCACGTGGAAGTGACTCAGCAAATGTCAGTTCCCTTTGCTTCTCTAAGAGGCCGGGGACTGGGAGCCGTGGGGTGTCAGGCCAACACAGTCTCCTGGATTTGAAGGTGACGAGAGCATCATGGCTCAAGGCTGAGCACCAAGAGGAGGAAGGGTGAAGCGATAGATTCTGGAAAAGTCAGTGGCAAAGTACTCTGCCCAGCACCAGGGAGCCAGAGCTGGAACCTGCTGGCGACAGCTAGACCTGCTGGTGACACAGTCTGCCGGCACAGCCAGGCTCCAAACCGGGAGCGAGCATGTTAATCTGCCTGAATCAGCAATGCAGGACTCAGATCGTGTGCCAGGCTCGAGGCTCCCAGGAACCAGGGAGGAGGAGGCTGCCTAAATTAGAACCAGAGTGCAAAGCTGGGGTCACACCTCAGAACAAGGGTCAAGCGGGGGAGCTGCTTCAGTCTGCAGCCCAGAGGCGGCTCAGACAGGCTGGTGGAGAGCGGCCACGTTTGCCTCTGTTTACAGAAAGCAGACTGGAGACCTGTGACCTGTGGGGCATACAGGACTCAGCCCAGGGACCATGCCCCTCCTGGGCCCCTGGGGCACGGAGCAGAGGCCCATTTAGCTTCTTGCAGAGCAAGAGAGGGGCAGGGTGAAGGAGAGGAGCCAGGGAGGGGCTGCGCTAGGGGACAGGCAATTAGGGCCGCCTGAGCTGCCAGCCCTGAGGATGCAATGCACGCCCTCCCTCTCCCCTCTCTGCTGTGGGGAGGGCCCCTCATTAGCTGCCGAGCTGTCGCCCTCTCCAGCACCTTGGTGCAGCCTCGGGGGTAGGGACTGATGACCAGCCTCAGGTGGCATGGGTGCTGATTAATAAAGACACACAGATGAGGGCTGTGCTCTCTCGGATCCTCCAGCTCTTGCTGACACCCAAGGCTCCTCCAGGACCTTCCTGAACACTCCATTCCTGCCCAGGGCAGGCGACAGGTTGTGGCCGAGCTCCAGGCACCTGCCCAAGTCAGCTCCCTCCCCCAGCCCACTGGTCAGAGCCTGAGGCCCCCAAAGCGGCTCTGGACCCCGGTGAGTGGTACAGGGGTTTGAGAAAGGAAAGGGAGCCCCAAAGCTTCTGGTTTTAATTCCTTGACAGAGGTTGTCTGATCTGTAGGGTCTGTTTGAGAATTGAAGATAATTTTGATTTATAGCCTGTATTTTTGAGGGATATTCAGGTTCATCTCTCTTGTACACATATGCATATATTATTATTTTTTTTGGCAATGAAGTTCAAAGCATATTAACAGAGCCCTCGGTTGTTGCGCCGGTGATCGGAGAGGCTGGATTCTGGAAGGCAGGGCTCCCATCTTCCTTTTTATCTGAGACCCTGAACCCAAAACACAGGGACTCTGGTTGACTTTGTATATTCCGGGCACTGGTCACTTGAAGGGGTAAAAAGAAACCTGGTATGATCCAAGGAAGCCTGGAATGTTCTAGAACAAGAGCAGCTGCTCTGGTTCCTGGGGGAAACTCTGGCTGGAGTTCAGACTGCAGCTCCACATCCCTGGAGGACGGGGGATGCTCTCTGTGGGTGGAATCTGAAGATGAATGTGTGTCCTTCCAGCCCCTGCGGGAAGGGATGTGAGAGGCTGAGGGGCGAACTTCTCCCTCAGTCAGGGTCCCCCTGAGGGTCCCCTCTCTCTAGGTGGGGCTGGTGTGTGAAGAACTGGACCTCGGGGGCTCTGCTTGAGGTGCAGAGCATCCCAGAGTTGGGAGGGAGCTTAGAGACCTCTGCCTCGGGCCCCTTAGTGTGGAAAAGACTCTGGTGATAATCTAGCAGAGCCTAATGCAAGGAAGGGTCTTACCCTGAGGCCGAGGCCTTTAGAGGAGCTGGGAACCCCCCAAAACTGAGTACAGAATTATAATGAATGTGTGCACTTTCCTGGGGAGCTTTCTATCCGTTTGCAAGATGCCTGCAAGAAGAACTGATCAGAATGACCGCTCTAAAGCCAGACAGACATAACAGGGAGTAGGCACCTGGGGTGTTTCATGTTCCCCAGCAAAAGAATGGGTGGGAGGGCACCTGCTGCCAGCCAGGAAAAGGAGAGGGAAAGGGGCCTGCAAGGCCGCACCCATCTGGTGTCAGCCCCCCTTTCCCTTTAAACAGCGCTCCACCCTCGGTGGTCCCCACCCCCCCTACTCATCCCCCTGCAGAGATGCAAGGCTGGTTGATGAGATGTGTTTGTGGCCAGACCAGAGCCCTTTTGTTAAGCAAACACAGCAGCCCTCCATTTAGCAGAAATAGCTCTGCAGCACAGAGAATGAGTGTGTCCACAAACCCATTTGCCGTTTAGGTGTCAGAAATAAATTTTACCACTGGAGTCTGTAGCATCTGATTAGTGAATTATTCAGTTGGGATATTGCGTTCCCTCTGACCTCATTAGTAACCCTGAGGTGAGAGGGATGCATTAGCGTAACCGCCAGGCTGTCACGGAGGAGCAGAGTGGGGGCATTAAAGTGGATTAAAGTGCTTTACCAAGAACTACAGCACAACTCGTAAAAACAGCGCATTGTTAAACCAGGACTCAGCAAATAAACAGGCGGACGTCACCAGGGGGGCAGGGGAGGACAGCAGGGCGGTGGGGGGTGTGTGCTCAGAGCTCTGTAGCCTTGTTGGCAGTTCTGCCTGCCCAGTTGATGATACTGGGGACCCAAGTCTGGGGAGAGGGTGCTCTCCAGCACGACTCAGTTGATTTCAAGCTCTTTCTCAAAGTCCCCCACACCTCCCATTGTCATCCTTTTTTGCCGTCTTTTGCCAATGGGTCTTAAAGTGCTGGAGAGTTGACAGATTCAGACTAAATGAGACAGTATTGAACATCTACTCTGTTCTGGCCTCCAACTGGGAGTTTTCCATTTCAGTAAAGCAGGGTGCTCCCTCCAACTGGTGACCAGTCAGCTGGCGGACCTGCAAGGCTGCCCCTATCCCTCAGCACCCTCGGTCTCCAGCCTTCCTATTTACCCGCAATGTGGAGAGACCCCACCCCCAGCCCCTGTGTCTGGAAGGTGCTGGAATGATCTGGCTGGTCCATGGATCAAAGGGGGCCTTGGGTGGTGGGGGGTGGGTGGATGACCCTAATCCTTTGCTCCTCCTGAGGAATTCATATCCCTGTATGAGATCCTTGGAGCTTTGCTTATTGCAAACGCCACTCTTGACCCTCAGACCAAGCCTAGTTGACCGAACCTTTGGGTCCAGCGCCCCACAGAATGGATGGAGGATGGAGGGGAATGTTGGAGAGGCAGCCCTGCTCCTACTTATCCAAATCAAGGGCTCTCCAAACCTCCTGTCCTTTGTTTCGGGGGAGTGGAACGTGTTGCGTAATCTTAACACATAAGATCTGCGCCCTCCTCTAACAAGGGAATCATAAGCAGCGGATGGATTAGGTAAACAGGATCTGATTCTGAAAGCTGACATCAAAACAGTTATTACTGGACAGCAGAGCCCAGCGACTCATCTCTATTCATCACAGAGCATTGCTCACCGAGCTAAAGGTGTTGGGGGCTCCTCCTTGCCAAGGACCAGAACCCTAATGGAGAGAGGCAAGGAGATGGAGGCTGCAGTGCTCCATGGCTGGACCCATGTACAGAGACCAAGATGGGGTTGCCAAGGGCGCATCCTCTCTCCTTTGTTTGGGGATGGGGCTTCAGGCTGGAGTTCAAGGCTGCCCCAGGAGACCCAAGCCCCAGTTAGTGACTGGTGTGTTTGCAATTGTTTGTTCAGCAGCCATCGCAAATGGATGCTAAAAGGGTTTGTGGTTCATTGATGGTCACGCTCCTCTCCAGCCCATTCTTCATCCTTTTCTTAGGTGAGCCACAAGCGCTCCACTGGCAACCCCCACAGCCGCTCTTATTCGGCGCTGGGTCCTAAACCCTGCCTGCTCACAGCCGTCCATGCCAGCAGTCCTAATGACTGGAGCCCTTGCCCCCAGCCCTGTGTTTTGGAGACCTTGGGCAAGGCTGGCCCCTGCTCGTTTTTCTCCCCAGCTCCTTGCCTTCTGTGTGAGCTCATGGTAGCTGGGCAGGGCAGGTCCATATGGGTGGATGGTCCAGCAGAGTAAGTAGTTCATTCAAGATTCCCACGGGGCCCTTAATCACATGGGGAAAGAGGGCAGAGTGAGGTGCTGTTGGGAGCTCCATTATCATTTCTCTTTGGAGTGTGGACCTCAAATTTGGGGTTTGGTTGCTGATTCCACCGCACAAGTCGTATGTGGAATGACTGTGTGCGTGATGACAGGAACTGCTCTTTACACACAAAAAAACACATTCCCCACGATTTGAAGCAGAGGGAAGGGGAGCTGAAAGGATGCCTCTGGTTGACGACACCTTGAGATGTTAATCTGTGCATCTGCTACAACACAGATGAACCTCGAAAACCTTATGCTAAGTGAAAAGAGCTGTCACAAAGGACCACGTATTGTGTGATTCTATTTGTATGAAATGTCCAGAATAGGCAAATCTATAGAGACAGGAAGATTAGTGGTTGCCAGGCACTGGGAGGCATGGGGGTTTGGGGGATGATGGGGTTTCTCTTTGTAGTGATGAAATGTTCTAAAATGGACCGTAGTGATGATTGCACAACTGTGTAACTACACTAAAAGTCACTGAATTGTGTACTTTAAACAGATGAATTGTAGGCTATGTGAATTACATCTCAATAAAGCTGTTAAAAATAATCTGTGCACTTTTTTCCCCCTCTCAGGGGGTGTTTTTCCCTTTCCTTTCTCCCTTTGAAATAGGTCCCTGCCTCTGTGCTCCTTCTCCTACAGGAGAGATGGTGGGGCACATGAAAAGTCTGTGCATCTCATAGGTTTTGGGGCTTCAAAAGCCAAAACCATTAGGCAAAGTTAGAGAAGTTATGGAGAGATGAAAGGAAGAAGGATGAGATGCTTGTGTATAAAGTGTTTTGGAGAAACAAAAAGGAAGGCTAGACCCACCACCCTAGCCTGGAAAGAGGTACCAGCAGGAGAGAGAGGGGGAGAGATGTGCAAGTTCTACATCAGTGGGGACTCATGCCCTGTTCCCTGGCAGTGCCCCCAGCAAGGGGGCAAGATCCCAGACAGGTGTGTCTACATATTGATGAATTGGCGCATGTTCCACCTACTACTGATATATAATCAACCACTCCAAGTTTTGTAAAACAATCATTTGGTTATACTCACAGACTTTGTGGGTCAGGAAGGCAGAAAGAGCCCATCAGGAGGGCTTGTCTCTGCTCCAAGATGTCTGGGAAGACCAAGGCTGGGGGTGACATGGCGGCCGGGGCTGGAACCATCTGAAGGCTCCTTCACTAACATGTCTAGCGGTTACTCCCAGCTCTTGACTGTGATCTGAGCTGGGACTGTCAGCTGGGACACCCACATGTGTCTTCTTTATGTGGCTGCTTGTGCTTCCTCACAGCTCGGTGGCTTAGGTTCCAAGAATAGGCATCCCAAGAGAACCAGGTGGAGCTGTACTTTCCTTTAGGGTCATATAATGTCACTTCTGCCTTAGCCACAAGGCCCCCACCTCTCTGTAGGAGGAGTTTCAAAGTCATATTGAAAGAACAAGTGGGATGGGAGATAATGTTGTTGTGATCTTCTTTGGAAAATATAGCCTGCCACATGGGACTATGTGCAGCCTTGAAAATGGGTCCTTGTCTCAAGCACTGTGCAGAAGGATTATGAGCCCTCAGAACCGAATGGGCCATACAGAGAGTGACAGTGAATGTTTCAGTGGTAATCTGAGTGGACAGTTGGCTGACTGCATCCCTCACATTGCCTATGCACAGCTGAAGACTCAGAAACTCTGACCTAACCCCAGGGAGTATGTTGGGCAGGAAAGCCTCAAGAAGGATGACGATTGCCTTTCTGCCAACCAGGACGAAGGGGGCTCAAGATTGGAAATCCTGTAGAGTGTTAGAATTAATGTTTACAAACATCTCACACACTGGAGTTGTAGCATGAATTTTGCGCTTATCTGCATTCATTCATCTCCACAAAGAGGCAACCAAGGGGATGAGGGACAGATGCCCAAACACGGAGGTGAGATTAAGGGCTAAATCAACTTTTCAGCCTCCCCAGGTCTCCGTCCCCCCACCGGCCAACCCCAGTGTGGTGAGATTACATGATGGGTGAAAAATACATAACATATGGATGCACTTCGAGCTACATACCCGGAATATGGTGAAGCTCAATGTACATGAGCCATCGTCACTGGTCTTGAGGCCGAGAGGCCAATGGATTAGGTCCCAAGCTGGGAAGTGGCCCCACTTGAGTCTGAGAGAGTCATATTCCTTTGCCCAGGGCCTCACAATGTTGTCCAGAGCCACTGGTCTCTTCTCTGTCACATGAAAACATGCCTGTTGGCAGGTCAGTGGTTCTCAACAAGGGGTGACTTTGCCCCCCAGGGGACACTCGGCAATGTCTGGAGACATTTTCCATTGTCACAACTGGGAGGGATGCTACTGGTATCTCGTGGTGGAGCCCACGGCTGCTGCAGATCCTGCAATGATCAATCAGCCCCCACAACAAAGAATGATCCAGCCCCAGACGTCAATAGGGCTGAGGTTGTGAAACTCTGGTCTAGAGTTTGCACCAAGAAACAGATCTTCAAAGGAAACTTTGGAAACACTTGTCAGGTTTTACTCTCCCTATCAGGATGGCCTCCCTGCTCAGCACCCCAAGGCAGTGATGGTTTTTTCACCTTATTCCAGAAAGATGTCCAGCCAGGCAGAGTTCTTGGGAAGTGCTAGATTTGAGTTGGTGGGTGATTTCTTTTTGCCTTTTGCAATCCTTCTTACGCTAAATATAATTTTTTATTTTTAAGGCATCATAAAATCTGCCTTCCTTATAGACCAAAAATGTTATCCAATGTAACAGTGGCTTTTAGAAATGGGAAAGATATGATTGCTTGCAAATGATGGTAGGAGCAAGGTCCGAGGGCACATAGCATGGGGTCAGGGATAAAGAGCTTGGAGAAACTGAAAAGAGAAACCTGGAGTGAGTCATTGACTCTGGTTGCAGGGATTGGCAGGGAGGAGTGGTCAGGGAGGCTGAAAGTTGGAGTAGGTGACAGAGGCTCCAGGGAGGGAGAAGGGCCTGTCGGGAGAGGCAGGCAGGGCTGTCCTGGGGCCACGTGCGGAAAGGGGAGTCTGGTCCTGGAACTGCTGGGACTGGAGGCAGAGAGGTGGGTGTGGGGTGGCTTTGTGAAGCTCAGAGTAGACCTAGAACCTGAGAATGGACTTGTCTTCCTTAGGGACCAGGGAGGGATCTGAGATGCAGAGAAAGAAAGAAGAAGGAGAGGGAAGGACATGAGAGGAGAAAGAGGGACAGAAGGCGGACAGTAGAGAGAGCACAGTCTGGAAATGGAGAGGAAATGAAGGGGTTAAAACGGATGAGCGGGACTTGAGTGTGCTCCGAAATGACCCAGCCAGCGCCCCGCTTTGTTCCAGGTCTCCGTGCTTCCAGGCAAGCAGCTTTGCTGGCAGGGGGTGGTCTGCTTGGTAGGGCCCCTACAGAAGGAAGCAGAGGGAAGAGCAGGGCCGCCGTAAGGTCAGGGTCTGAATGTTTGGAAGAGAGATCCGAGGCCCTAGAAGTCTGGGCGCAGTCAGATCCGAGCTGGAGCCTCCCACCCCCCAAGCCAGTTCCTCTGTGTTCAAAGACGGTGCCGTTTTTCTGTGACAAAGACACACGTGGCAGAACCCACAGGAGCCCCTCTCCCCTCCCTTGGAGAGCTGTTTTCAGAAGCCCCTGTCTGTCCCTGGGAGAGACCAGCAGAGGGAGGGTGCCCTGCAAGGGGAGGGGGGACAGGGGAGGTGGCTTCGCTCCTCCCTGGCACTTGCTATTTCGGACCCACCGAAAGTCTGTTCCTCCTGGGTCTCCGCTCCAATGCGAGTGACAAGGCTCCTCGCAGCCGTCTCTTTACTTAACCCCTTTCGCTGGGCCATCTGTTCAGAGCTCTGATTATGCTTCTCCTCGAGCAGGCATCACATTATTCAGCCTCCTTGCCTGGCGCAGACACTGTCCTCCGTGGCCGCCCTGCCCCACACAACAAAACCCAACTGCTGGCTCACATCCCGAGTGACATGGATACCCACAGGCCCGTGGGCGAGCGGATCATAGTTGAGCCAAAAAATACCAGAGGCCTGGTTCCCTGCTCATCCTCCCTTTGGATCTTAGCAGATACCTGCCTCCATCGACTCCCCCAGCCTCTGCTGTGTTCCCCTGGCACAGCGTGTTTCTCCATCACAGTCAGCAAGCAGCGGGGGCCACCACTTGACATTCCAAATCACACCCTGATCCTTCTGGAGAGTCTTTGAGGGGCCTGTCTTCCCGCCGTGGGTTCTTCAAGCTCCCAGAAAACCTTGACTTCCCCGGGCTTTAGACACACGCTCCTTTTTCTCCTGGTCCTTATCTCCTTTGATGTTCCCATCATTCAGGACAGACTTTCTAGAGCTGCGCTGTTCAATGGCACCTCCTACTCTGATGGAAATGTTCTATATCTGCGCAGTTCAATAGGGTGGCTACTGAGCCCCTGAAATGTGACCAGTGGGACTGAGCAACTGTGTTTTAATTGACTTAAATTTAAACTTAGCCTGAGATCAGCAGCAGCAGGAACTTATCGTAATGCGGAATCTCGGGCCTCACCCTAGACGTCCTGGATCAGAATCTCTGGGGACTGGACCTGGCAATCTGTGTTTAAGCAGCCCTCCAGGTGGTTTTACGCACAGTGCAGTTTGGGAAGCCCCCATCTAGAGCCAGCTCCTTGGGAAGCCCCAGCTCATCTCTGAATGCCTGCCACCCTCCTTACCAGGCCTTTGGAGAGCCAGGGTTCTGGAAGGCGGCTCCGACCCACCCTGGGGGCTCTGCACTGGGTTGCTGTCCACACCTCAGGCAGAGAAGGCAAAACTGGCCTGGCGGCTGCTTCTCACACACCCCCATAGCCGGCGCCGGGCTGTGGGAGGTTCTGAATAATGGATGCAGCACAGAGGGGCTGTGGGTTTTTCTGCTCCCTCTCTGAGCGCCCTCCCCTCTGGGTGAGGTGTGCAGGCTTCGCCCACCCCAGGAGCAATCTTGCCTGCGTGAGAACGGGCCTCACCCCCGCCTCTCCTCCCTCGCCCACGGGAGGCTGTGAGCTGGCTGGGGGAGGCTGCGAGCCATGCCTAGAACTCCAAGCCGGGGGCTGCAAGGCGCTCAGCGACAAAGTGGCCAAAGTCTTTCTTTCCTTTTCTTCTAGCCAATGTGTATGGAGCTTATCTTCCAGGGACTGTGCCAAGTGGTTTGTAGTGCTTGCCTTACCAATAGTCTTCAGAGGTGGCATCGTTATTTCTTAGAGAAGCCCAAAGCTCAGAGAGGTGAAGTGACTTTGCCCAAGGTCCAGGGCTAGTCTGTCTGACTCCGAAGCCCGAGCTTTTACCCGCAGCCCCTATGCTCCTCCACAGGCAGCCGGACAGGTGTGGGCCCTCTTCAGAGCCCCAGGAGGAGGGGGGTGCGTGGACCAGCAGGGGTGTCAGCTTCTGCTAGTGCCCAGGAAGCTCCCCTCTAAGCGGAAATCCATAAGCCAGTGATTCAAAACCAAAGGATGCTTAATTGCAATTTAATCTTGCCTAGGGAACTTTGTGATTCACTTAATATCAGATCGTGTTGAAACCTTCACCCCTGTTCCTTCTCCCTTTGTCTCCTCCCAGTCTTCGCTGCTGTTTCTCAACTAAGAAGAGCCAGAGCTGGGCCCCAGGAGGGGTGCCCGCCGACTCCAGCTGCCGTCCCAGGAACAGCACGGGCAAGTGCCGCCCGCCTGAGGCTGGAGGCTGGGAGGAGCTGCCCAGAGCGTCTGAGTACAAGAGAAGTGACGTTGTTGAGCATGAGGGCACCTTTTGGCACCTGGCCTGCAGTGGCTGGAATGTGACCTCTTCCTGAGACCTCAGAATCGCCAGAACTTAATCTTCTTCCTCCAGGGAGATGCCATGTAACCCTCCAGCACCTTCCATGTCTCCGCTGCCTGGTTCGAACCCTCACTCACTTGCCTCTCTCCCTTTTCTCCCCCCTTACCAGCTCCTCTCCCGCTCTGCCCTGTCTCATCTGCTGGATGCTTCTGGTATGGACTGTCCCTGGGTCTGACAGCACCAGCTGGTCTGCAGCCTCCTGTTTCCTTCAGAGTGGCCATGTCTCCTTTGAGGGCTGCCTTCTGCCCTTGGGTGGAGGATGGGGTGGAGGGGACGATCAGGGTGTGAGGGGTGTGACAGCCAGGCCGGGAGTGACTTCAGGAGCCCTCCAAGGAGAGGTAGTGGCTCAGCGTTTGCTTTTCCCCTTGTGGCCAGTAGGTGGTGCTAGATGCCAGCCGAGGCCCAGCCGAGGCCCAGCCGGGGCCTTGACAGAGCACCAGGCAGCTCTCCTTTACAGGAAAGGGCTCTGCCTGCCAAGTAGCACTTTTGGGTGGGGTGCAAGGCCCTGTGACTTGAGGGCTGATTCGGGACATGGGCGGGGCTAGGAGAATGTGATTATTTCCCTTCACTAAACCCTGTGGCCTTACAGGCTGGTTTCCCCTCTAGGAACTGGGAACGCCTTGAAGAGAACCTGTGTGGGATGCAGGATCCTGCCTCCATTTTTGCTCAGAGATCTCCTCCAAGCAGGGGGCGGCTCTCTCTCCTCCGGGCACTCATAGCAAGCTTTACTTCACGTGGTCGGGGCACTTCACACACGGCAAGAATGAGTTGTTTTCTCAGCTCCCTTCCTTAGGAGACCATCATTTTCTAATCCCCTCCATGTCCCCAGTGCATGCCTAGGGCCTGGCACACAGCCCATGCTCCTTACGGGAGCACATGACTGAGGGGAGGAGGCACAGAGACTGTGCTGCCTTTCCCCCATAGAGATCTTTAAGAACACAGGTCGGCCCTCTGCCTAGGGTTTTTAGGGATTGCCCAATCAATAAATGATGGGAATGATGGCCTTGAAGTCCCTCTGGAAGACAATGCCTCGCTCAGAACTTCACACACGTCTGTTGAATATGCTTCATTTGATGAGCATTTATTGCATAACTGAAACGGGCCAGGATGTCTCTCTAAGAAGGAGAGAAACCTCTCCACATTCACAAGGGAGAGGACTGACACGTAGCCTGGACCCTGGGGTGCTGGGCCTCTGGTCTCAGCTCTCC